>NW_025763477.1:0-70640 GCF_003444635.1 Morchella importuna | reverse complement strand
GTTAACAGACCTAGCAACCAAGCAGTCAACGAAGGAAAAGCCTCCGCAACCGCCGCCATCGCCGCTGCCACATCCCCGCCCCTCCCCCTGCACCCATCAACAAGGGGAACCACGCCCAACAACTAAAAGGAAAAGGAAAAGAAACACCAATCCCACCAGTACCAAAATCCTACGCATCTATCGCAGCAGGAAACGCTAACCCCGAATATACTATGGTCACGAACAGGAGGAAACCCAAGCCCAAAGCGGATCCACTATTCAAACCAGAAATCACCAAAATCAACAGGGAAATAGTCATCGAAACAAATAAGGAATCACCAGTCACCCCCTCCGACATCAGAACAAGAATCAACACAAAAATCGAAAATCCAGACTGCCAGCTGATCGCCGCCAGGAAAACCTCGAAGAACAACATTGTACTAGAGACCAAATTCGCTACCCCCGCCTCGAAAGTCTTCGAATACAAACAGGAAATAGAAACAGCCCTCAGAGAACTCAAGGTCCCCTTTGTGGACATCAGGGTCAACTCCAAATGGTCCAAATTCATCGTACATGGAATCCCAACAACAATCGGAGACGGCTATGAAGCAGGACAGGTCATGGCCTCAGAAATCAGAAGCAACTACGGAACCACATTCGAAATGGCACAGATCCCCAGATGGCTCAGCAAACCCGAAGTCAGAATAGGGAAGTCACACTCGTCAATGATCATCGCACTCCCAGGACAATACACAAAGGACAACCTCGGACTGAGATACCTCACCTTATTCAACCGGCAATGCAAAAATCGACAACTACCTCCCAGCCAACTCAGAAACCCAATGCTCTAAATGCTTAGAATACGGTCACCGACATGAAAGATGCTCCCATCAAACCGGGAGATGCGGACACTGTGCAGAGGACCACCAAACAAGAGAACACCCATGCTCAGAATGCTCAGGAGGCACTAGATGTATCCACACACCCATCCGGTGCTATCACTGCAAGGCCCCCCACAAAGCAACAGACGCCAACTGCCCGGAACGCACCAAAGTCCGAATCACAAACAAACTTGGACCAGATACAAACCCAAGCCCACTACCAATACCCATCGTCATCCCAGCCCAGGACCCCCCCCAAGAAGACGCAGCCATGGATAACACCCAATGAGTCACACCAAAAGGTCAACGGCTATCGCACAGCAACTGAACTGCGCGAAAAATGAGCTCACAACAAAGTCAGTAGTGGAGGAAGCAGAACAGGACCACAACATACTCTTTCTTTTGTTACAAGAACCATGGAACAATAAAGACGGCCACCCACCGGAATCCCCTCTCTTTTATCTATTCACAGCCAGCAATAAAGGCACCAAAGCCGCTACATACATCAGGAAACACGCCAACATAAAACCAAAACACCACTACACCCATAACAACTTCATTGTCTCCGTCACGGTGGAAATCCAAAACCAAAAAAACACAAATCCTCAACATATACTCACCAGGGCGGAGCGGACCCTTCGCAGAAATCTCCCGACAAGTAACCACCATCCAAAACTGCCTCGTCATGGGAGACTTCAACAGCCACCACCAACTATGGTACGGACATAGATCCCATGACTACACCAACACAATCAGAGCAGACAAACCCGGATCCAAAAAAACTAAAAAGATGGATTGATCGAGAAAAGTTATCCCTACTCAACGAACCAGGCGAATTCACACACTTCCCCAGAAACAATAACAGACCAACCATCATCGATCTAACACTAGTCAAAGGACCAATCCTGGACCATGACGTCCGCTGGAACATCGACCGACACGGAGCAGGATCCGACCACGGGAAAACCATCCTACAACTACGAGTAGAGAAGCCCCCTCCCATCCCCAGGAGACTATGGCACCGAACGAATTGGGAAAAACTGGAAGAAAATATCTCAGGCCTCCACTTTCCCCCCGAAGCATGGGAAAGCCAGAACCACACAAAGCAATCGGTCGACTTCATACTCGAACATATAGACAACCTGATAGACCAAATAACCCCATGGAGCCAAGGACACCCTAAATCCAAGAAATGGTGGACCCCAGAGCTGAAGGAATTTAAATCAACCCTCCACATACTAGAAAGGAAAGCTAGAAACACCCAAAAGGACGAGGACAGGGAATCTTTCAGGAAGACCAGCAGGAAATGGACGGCAGCAATCCGAAAAGCCAAGGCAGAACAAAGGGAAAAAGAACTCATGGAAGCCAAGGGCAGCGCCATTTGGAAACTAATCAACACGGGGAAAAGAAGGGACTCTACAATCCCAACTATACAAGGTGAAGAAACTTTTGCGGGGAAGTGCCAAGCTCTAAGAGCCCAACTCTTCCCCACAAATTGGACGTCCCCCGACAACCCCCCACTCCAAATCAGACCCCCCTCTTTTGACCTTAGTGACGATTTCCAGGAAGTAACAACAGAAGAAATTACATCCGCAATCAGATCATGCCCGACACACTCGGCCACCGGACCCGATAACATCCCATACCCGTTTATACAGGCAACAATCAAGGCAAACACCCAACTCTTCCAAGACATGTTCTCGGCCATGCTCCGACATGGAGTCCAGCCGGATCGATGGAAAGCGGCAAAATGCATACCGATCCCGAAACCAGGAAAATCCGACTATTCGTCAGCCAAAGCCTACCGACCCATCTCCCTATTACAATGCTTCAGCAAAGTACTGGAAAAGATAGTGGCAACAAGACTATGCACCGCCGGATCCATCCTGGAGACGCTTAGCAAAGACCAGTTTGGAGGAAGACCAACAATCTCAGCGATCGATGCCCTACTACGGACCCTTACGCCCATACAACAAAACCTCCTAATTAAACGAACCACAGGAACCACTCCAGACAGACCAGCCCTCCTCACAAACGATATACAGGGAGCCTTCAACTGCGTCAACCACCTCCTACTCGCAGAAATCATGACCCAACAAAAATTCCCGACCTACCTAACCAACTGGTGCAAGGAATTCAACACCAACCGAACACTCCAATTCCAATTTAACCACGAACTGGAACCACCACAACCATATGCCTCAGGACTACCCCAAGGCTCCCCCCTCTCCCCAGTATTATTCATGATATACGCCGGGGTGATAACAGACCCCACCAACTCCCCTAAAGAAACCAACACCACCTATATCGACGACGATGCACTCGTACAACTCGCAAAGTCCCCCCTCTACATCACCAAAAGACTCAACGAAAGAATGGCGAAAAGGGTCAAAAAAGCAGCACCCCTCAACATCAAATACGAACCTCAGAAATCCGACCTGGTCTTCTTCAAACCCACATCGTCGAATACTCCAACTCCCAGAAACTCGGTAACAATCGCAAAAGAAGAAATCCAACCTAAAAATAGACTCAAATATGTTGGAGTCTGGCTGGACTCAAACCTCTCCTTCCGACCCCACATCGAAGAAACCATCGCCAAAGGCCTTAAAGCCCTAAGCAGAATCAGGAACATCGCAGACCTCCCCGGAACAACAGTAAAATCCATCCACCACCTCATCGTCCAAGGCTTCCTCCCCACCATCCTATGGGGATCGGAGGCATGGTGGACGGGAGCCGACCACATCCTCCGATCACTATCCCCACTCTATAACGAAGCTGCCAGGATAGTAACAGGCCTACCCCGCTGGACAAAAACCGAAAGACTGCTGAAAGAGGCAGCACTCCCCCCACTCGAACACCTCCTCAACCACAAATCACGAAAATACGGGACCCGAATCCTTTGCCATCCTGCCGACCACCCACTCAACGAAGGAGTTATACAGCTCCTCCCCACCAGAATAAAAAACACAAAAGGCACAGGCCTACACCGGATAGCATCACTCATGTTACCCTTCCAAGAACCAGGCAACCGCAGAGAGAGATGGATCCAAAACGACACCCTCACCAAACGCATGCTGGAAGAATGGAACTCCATCCCATGCACCAATTACCACGAGCCAGGAACCCTTAAGATTCACCCCAAACGAGCAAAACTCCCCCGATCCAAAGCGAAACTCATACATCGCATACGATGCCAAGTTACCAGAATAGACAGACACACAGCATTCATGGAACCCGAACCCTGCCAATGTGGCTCGGAACAATCCTCCAGACACACCATGATCGACTGCCCGCGATGGGCCCAGATACGAAGGCCACTTATGGATAAAATCCCAGGACCGCACACCTGGGAAAACTGGCTATTCACCAACCTCAACGTAGACCTGATTCTACAATTCGCATCAAAAACCAACCTACTCGACTGGTACGAAATGGACGAGGAGGACCCGGAGGAATGATGATAGGCTTCTTTGTTTTCTCTTTCCTTTTCTGTACCTTCCTTTGATCTTCGTTGCTTTCCGTCTTTTTTCTTTTCTGTTCTGTTCGGTCTCCTTTGTTTTTCCTATGTTTATGGCGATGGATCCGGCGTGCGATAAGTCTTGTACTTCAAAGCAATATAAAAACTATCTATCTATCTATCTTCTGTATTTCTTTATCGCAACCATTTGTCCGTACCTGGCATATTATATCAGGCAGGACCACTTCTATATCTACGCTGGTTCTCAATACATACGCTATTACTTCTCTTCTTCACGAAGACCCTCGCACCTCGCTTGACCTTGCTTGATCTCGCTTGACTAAATCGACAGCTTCTACTGTCGCATATCGTACCCTGCGGAATACGTGCTATCACCGCCCCTTGAGATAATCCCAGAGTGCCTTCAACTCAACTTGGGATAGGGCATATATTGGTCCCCACGGTGGTTGTTTGCCTTCTTCCAATACTATTTTCATATCATGGGATGATCGATGTGGCGTAAGCGCAGAAGCATCATATTCTTCAAACATATGGATATAACGGTGGAACTCTTCCGGTATCAGTTGGTTAATATCGATGGTAGATTTTTCAGTCGCCGAAACGGTAATGGTGTGAGTTTCCGGTAGGGGAATTGATATGCCATGAACCGTAACTGTGGTTCCACTAAGCGAACAATGTTGACAGCAGCTTTGAGAATCGAAAATGAGCAAATTTTCTTTTGGTCGAATCGTGACGTCATGGCGTCGCATCCAAGGTATCCCCATCACAATCGGATAATGTCCCAACTTTGTTACAAAACATGACGCAGTCTCTCGATGGCCATGAATGTCTAGTGAGACGTCAACAATATGGGTAATCTTTCCTGACTTGATTGGTCTGCCGTCTATAACATCTACGTGGCGCGGCATTTTGAGAGAGGTCATGGTGAGATTATTGTGGCGTGCAAAAGATTCATCGATGAAAGCATATCCTGATGCTCCGGTATCAATAAGGGCGTAGGTGGGTACGAAAGTATTTTTATTCTGTGAGATTGAACAAGTTACTACAAATTGGTTCCCATCCATTTCCTCCTCTGATACCGAAAAACCAGAAATATGCAATTCTGAAAAATCCTTAAATGGTCCCTGTGCTAAGCCACTTAGTGCAGGGACAAATCTTTTGCCGACTCGTTATCGCTTCCGCCGTTTTCCTCCACTCTCAATGCTGCTCCCCTCATCACCGGTCTTCTTGGTTGGTTTGCAGTTCCCCTCGCTTGGGGGCAATCTCTAATCATGTGTCCGACGCCTCCGCAATAGAAACATCGGCCCTCAGCTAAGCGGGCATTTCTCTCAGTAGGGGTGGGGCGACGACGTCCCCCGGACAAATCCATCGGTACATCACCTCCCGGGCGGAACGAGGGATGGTTCTCAGGGGTAGGTGCATTAACAGCTGGGGCAGTAGCGCGAGGAGTAGGGGCAGGATTCCCTGGTGGGGGGCGAGGGGTCGGAGTAGCAGTAGCATTCCAAGGCTTTTTATTTCCTCGCTTAGCCTCTGCCGCTCGACGTCGATTATCTAACCGTTGCAAGAGCGTCGCACATGCATCTACCGTCGCATGAGTTTCATGGTGTATCATTGATTCATCGAGTTCCGCATTAATGCCTTCCATCAAAGCCTCATTCCTAGAGACTTCATCCATCCCCGACTCGGCAGCATACCGTTGGAATTCGGCAAAGTAGTCAGCAAAGGTTCGGTTTCGTTGACGGATGTTCCTAAGGTTCCTCCTAGCCGTGCGTATTCGATCCGGATCCCCGAAAGCAGTATCCAAGATTTCATAAAACCGTAACATGGAAGGCAAAGCGATGCCTTCTTCTCCGACATATTGTAAGAACTGATTAGCGGCAATACCCTCCAATCGACTAAACGCATAGGATAACTTGGACTGTAGTGTGGGAAAACGATCGGCATTTCCCAAGAGCTTAATCCTCATCTGTTGCTTGGATAGATGCAATCTTTCTCGATCGCGATCTCCCCTAAACACCTCAGGATCTGGGAGCTTCTCCGAGCGCTGAGTAGTAGCCACAATGGGTGACATGGGAGGTGCAGGTGGGGCATCATCACCACCAATCGGTTCTTCATCAGGGGCGACCACCTCAACAGCAACTCGTTGAGTTCGAGCAGCAGCAAGATCTCGTTCGAACATCTCCCTTGCGTTTCCAGCCTCTCTTTCTACCTCCTGCAAGTCCGTTGCATACTGAGCAAGACCATGTTGGGCCCTTTGAAGAAGTGCATAAGCTTCTATTCCGACAGTATTATCGACCTGTGGGTGTTCTTGGAAAAAGGTTTGAAGGGTATCACTTAGTTGCTGGTAATCGATCGGGGCGTGTTCCGACATTGTAGACTATAGTGTTGTATTGGTTGGCAATGGAGGACGCAATCTGGTGTAACGGGTGTCTATGGGCGTAGGAACTATAGTGCCAAGGAATACAACCGAGGCGAAGACGTAGCAATAGGTATTCGAGACTATGGCTATGGGCCGGTTCTACCTGGTATGACAAACCAGTCGAACCCTATGACGAAACGTGGAACAAAAGTATTATTCAGGGAGTAAATACAGAAGATTGCGTGAAGAGAAGAGGAAAGGAAGGAAAACATGAAAAGGCACGAGACAACACCCCTTTATATATCCAGCCCCTAGTCCGTTGATGACTCATACCCCGCGTAATGGAAACCAAAAGAACATGAAAGAAAACCCATTACAAATCATAGTCCAACTGCGCGATTCCTTCTCTTCACAACCCAATCTATCACCTTAGCTGAAATATAATATTGCCGTTACATTTCGGCTTGACCAATGCTCCTGCGTCATTTCAGGTCATGGTCAATACCATATTCAAGGATCTTCTAGATCAAGGCGTTGTAGTCTATTTGGATGACATCTTAATGTATTCAAAGACTAGAGAAGAGTATACGACTCTTGTACGGGAGGTTTTGGAACGACTGCAACGACACCATCTATACGGAAACCTCGAGAAAACGAAGTGGTATCAACAGGAGGTAGAATTCCTGGGATTCAAACTATCAGGAAAAGGGAACCGAGTATCACCAAAGAAAGCCCAGGCGATCGAGGGTTGGTTAGCCCCAACCAAGGTCAAGGAACTTCAATGCTTCCTTGGTTTCGCCAATTTCCTAAAACAGTTTATCCACCGATACTCTGAGGTTTGCAGGCCTATGACCGATCTCCTGAAGAAAGGTGCTGTATGGAAATGGGCAGGGAACAGCAAGATGCGTTCGACGAGCTCAAGAGAAGATTTACGTCTGCTCCAATACTCCGACACTATGACGAACACCCTGAAGCAATCGTGGAGACCGATGCGAGTGACTGGGCTGAGGCCGCAGTACTCTCTCAGGTGTTCGAGGACGGTATTCTACATCCGGTAGCTTACCACTCTCGCAAGTTCAACGAGGCAGAGGTTAACTATGAGATCTATGACAAGGAGATGCTCGCAATAGTTTCTGCTCTTTTGACTTGGAGACATTGGCTGCAAGGGACGGACATCCCTATCCAGATACATTCGGATCACCAAAACCTGCAGTATTTCACAACGACCAAGAAGTTGTCCAGAAGACAAGCCAGATGGGCCGAGAAGATAGCACCTTTTCGCTTCAAGATCCATTACCGACCAGGCGAAAAGAACGGCAAGCCAGATGCACTCACAAGGCATCCGGAGTTCGCGATGGAAGGGAGAGTAATGCGTGAGCAGCCCGTAAAACAGCTACTCAGCGCAGAACAGTTTGTCAGAAAATCACGGATCAGCGTAAAAACTGGGCCTGAAGTGATTGGCTACCCCGAAGAGGAATGAAATCAGTTGGATCAGTGGTACGACATACCGAGCGTAGAGCTGCCTCAGCCACTACAGGGTTGGTATGAACAGGAAAGACGATGGGTTCGGAGGATGGTCCCGGATGAACACCTCCCTGACTCAAACCTTGAGATCTTTGGACCACCGGAGGTTGCTATCGTAAAGGTAGAGACTGCCGCTGAATGGAGTCCCGATTCGAATGACCCCACCCACGATGGTCGATGGGTAGTACCGGGCTACGCGGTCAAGCAGGTCATTGAGGAACATCATGATGGTGTTTGGGGAAATGGCCAGTGCTAAGCGATAATTCTGTAGCGTTTAAACTGATGATATTGTAAACCGGATTCCCTTGACTTTGATGGTTGATGATACCCTCAAGTCTTCGCAGAATCAAGCCCTATTTATACATGTTGGGACCTATGCCAAGGCCCGCTTTCTAATACTAACTGATACAACGATAATAGAATAAGATAACGCTCCCGAAGATAACCCAGATAGAAAAGCGCCCCCGCATAGTCCCGTCCTCCATTCTAATTCCGACACGTAACCATGAACTTTGCAATTGCCAGTCATCGGATTGTACCATACTATTATCCTAGACCTACTTCTCTAAGTAGAACAGCCTACAGCCGTAAGCCCCGCTTACTATTCTCTTTTGGGTGAGACACCCAACAGTAAGCGTGCCGTCATAATAGTATGGCCTAGCGTGGTGACACCGCGTGCCCCCACACTACCCGATACCTTTCTATGCTTGCCCTTCCGTCACCCGACCGGCCTTACATCACAACCCGTCACTCGTATTTCTCACTGTCCTAAGCCTGTAGAACAGTGCTTCCGTAGTTCCTGTAACACTACTCCCCCTTCCTAGACGTCGCCCTCGACCGTTAAAACCCTTTCTATGATAAAAACCCTGTGGGAAAAGTCGTAGAGTAGGGAAAGGTATCGAGCTTAGTCTCGCCTGTTCCGTTGTCGTTTAGGAGCCCGGTCATTATCGATCGCTGGGTCTTGACTTCGCGTGTGGGGTCGTATGTTCGAGATTGGCTGGAAGTTCTTGTCTGCCAATGCCTCCTGTGGCTCGGGTGTTGCCAGTCGCTTTCGTGTATTCTGTTTTCGGGTGGGGTCTGGGTCCTCACGATAGGTTCGCAGCAACATCTCGTGAAAGACATCATGAACCTTCCATTCTACTGGAAGCTCCAGGCGGTAAGCCCGATTGCCCACCACTGCCGACACTGCGAACGGCCCTGTAAACTTGTCTGACCACTTGGAGTACCTCCAAGGTTCCGAGTATCCAGCAAGACTTTCTGACCGATAGTGAACCGCTGTACTGCCGGTCCTGGCTTTGACGCCATCCTATCAAAGGTCTTCTGTAGCGTATCTCTCGCTAACTCATGAGCCGTAATGATCTCATCCAAGTGGTTGTTCCCGTTGGCGTCTAATCGTTCGATCTCTGCATCCGTAGGCCAATCCGTTCGAGGGTGGAAGCCATAATTGCAGTAGAACGGCGATTGCCCCGTCGACGTATGCTTCGCATTGTTGTAGGCGTATTCACAGATAGGTAACAGGTCCTTCCATTTCTTGCCTGTTCCTGCCGTATATGCCCGAATATAACCTTCCATGTGTTGGTTGGTCCGCTCTGTTTGGCCGTCGGTTTGGGGGTGGAATGAGGTGGAGAGTCTTCTACGAATCCCCAGTCTGTCCGTAATTGCCGCCCAGAATGCTGACACGAACTGCATTCCTCTGTCTGAGACGATGCTCCTAGGAAGTCCGTGGAAACGCCAGATGTCTTTGACGAATGCGTTGGCGGTTTGTTCCGCGTTGATTCCCGTCATTGGAATGAAGTGAGCCATCTTCGTAAAACGGTCCACGACTACCAATACGTTGCGGAATCCTGATTTCTCCTTAGGTATTTCTACTACGAAATCCATCGAGATATCAGTCCAAGGTGTGGTGGCTAACTCTAGGGGTTGAGGGAGTGACAAGTGTCTCCGACGTTGCTTGGCTCTCTGGCATACATCGCAAGTCTTGACGAAGTTGGCTACATCCGTGGACATTCCTGGCCACCAGTAGTTCCTATCAATCAACTCAAGGGTTTTATCCCTTCCTAGATGCCCCGCTACGGGTCGATCATGATGTTCCTCCATGACCTGCTTGACCGCGTAGCCCGGTACTACCCATCGACCATCGTGGGTGGGGTCATTCGAATCGGGACTCCATTCAGCGGCAGGCTCTACCTTTACGATAGCGGCCTCCGGTGGTCCGAAGATCTCAAGGTTTGAGTCAGGGAGGTGTTCATCCGGAACCATCCTCCGAACCCATCGTCTTTCCTGTTCATACCAACCCTGTAGTGGCTGAGGCAGCTCTACGCTCGGTATGTTGTACCACTGATCCAACTGATTCCATTCCTTTTCGGGGATGCCAACCACTTCGGACCCAGTTTCTACGCTGGTCCGTGATTTTCTGACAAACTGTTCTGCGCTGAGTAGCTGTTTTACGGGCTGCTCACGCATTACTCCCCCTTCCATTGCGAACTCCGGACGCCTTGTAAGTGCATCTGGCTTGCCGTTCTTTTCGCCTGGTCGGTAATGGATCTTGAAGCGAAAAGGTGCTATCTTCTCGGCCCATCTGGCTTGTCTTCTCGACAACCTCTTGGTCGTTGTGAAATACTGCAGGTTTTGGTGATCCGAATGTATCTGGATAGGGATGTCCGTCCCTTCCAGCCAATGTCTCCAAGTCAAGAGGGCAGAAACTATTGCGAGCATCTCCTTGTCGTAGATCTCATAGTTAACCTCTGCCTCGTTGAACTTGCGAGAGTGGTAAGCTACCGGATGTAGAATACCGTCCTCGAACACCTGAGAGAGTACGGCGGCCTCAGCCCAGTCACTCGCATCAGTTTCCACGATTGCTTCGCGGTGTTCGTCATAGTGTCGGAGTATTGGAGCAGACGAAAATCTCCTTTTGAGCTCGTCGAACGCATCTTGCTGTTCCCTGCCCCATTTCCATACGGAACCTTTCTTCAGGAGGTCGGTCATAGGTCTGCAAACCTCGGAGTATCGGTGGATGAACCGTCTTAGGAAATTGGCGAAACCGAGGAAGCATTGAAGTTCCTTGACCTTGGTTGGGGCTAACCAACCTTCGATCGCCTGGACTTTCTTTGGTGATACTCGGTTCCCTTTTCCTGATAGTATAAATCCCAGGAATTCTACCTCCTGTTGATACCACTCCGTTTTCTCGAGGTTTCCGTATAGATGGTGTCGTCGCAGTCGCTCCAAAACTTCCCGTACAAGAGTCGTATGCTCTTCTCTAGTCTTCGAATACATTAAGATGTCATCCAAGTAGACTACTACGCCTTGATCTAGAAGATCCTTGAATATGGTATTGACCATGACCTGAAACGACGCAGGAGCGTTGGTCAAGCCAAAAGGCATTACCCTATATTCGAAGAGGCCGTATTTCGTTCGGAAAGCGGTTTTCCATTCTTCGCCCTTAGCAATCCTAATCAGATTATAGCCATTTTTCAGGTCTATTTTCGTGAAGTAGAGTGCTCCTTTCGTTGCGTCGGCCAGCTCGTTCATGAGCGGCAGTGGATAACGGTTCTTGATTGTGATTCCATTCAAGCCGCGAAAATCGACACATAACCGAAGTTTACCATTAGCTTTCGGAACGAACAGGACGGGTGCCGCTGCTGGGCTAGTGGAGGGAACTACTTTGCCAGAGGGCAAGTTCTCGTCCAAATACTCCCGGAGTGCCTTATCCTCAGGTGGGGAGAGCGAATAGATTGGTCCCCACGGCGGCTGCTTTCCTTCCATAAGAGGAATGGTGTGATCCCATTCAGAGTGATCAGGTAGTCGAGCGGCTCCTTCCTTGGAGAACACGTCGGCATATTCCTGAAACTCCACCGGTATAGCACTAACGAGAGCCTCGTTTACCGATGCTCTTGCCCAAAAGGGGTGTTGCTCGATCGTCATCTGCTTCTTGGGTGACGCCCTCAACAGCCTGATGACCAGCTCTTCTGGGTCTTGATCGTATATGTCTTCGACTGATACGAAGCATCCATGGACTATACAGTTGTTGCTATGGAAGCTGACACTGTTGCGTCCCCAATGGATGGTTGGTTGATGCTCTTTGAGCCATCGATGTGGTATGACGAGGTCCTCTCCTGCGAACGAGCCAACCTCACAGGTGATAGCCCTGTCTAGATGGTTGCCGATGCGGAGGGTAAGGGGTTGAGTGATGTGAGTGCCGGAATTGGGCATAGGGGTACCGTCGGCCTGTCTGATGATGAGAGGCTTTGGTCGAGGTTGAGTGGGTATTTTCGCGCGGTGGATACAGTCCCAGGACATGATCCAGTCCTCTGTGCCACTGTCCAAGAGTGCGTTGACTGTTGCGACATGTTTGTTACTAGTTGCGGGGTGATCCCAAGAGATCTCGATCTCGAGGCGGGTTTCTTGTGTGTTGGAAGACATGTTTGTATGTTGGTTTTTGATAAAGGTTTTGTATTGGTTCTGGGTGTGGTTTTCGATGGTTTTTCCTTGTTGAGCGCAGGGTGAGGGGGTTTATATAGAGAGTTCGAGTGTTTGATGAAGATCATGGTACAACACTTACGCACCAGGCGTTTCGGGGTGTAACCCCATCCTCAGAGTGTGTGTAAAGAGAATTGAATTTCCGCGCGTATAACAAAACAAATATAGAAAATCTCGTGGCCAACCCATAAAAATAACCGTAATACATAAAACCCTTGTTTCCATAACCCAAAGTAGAAAGAAACCCGTAATCGCAACATGAGATACCGAAAAATAGAAATACCCAATCAATTTTGATCCTCCAAAGTTGTAATCCTTGCCCTAAATGCCTCATTCTGGGGGCCCAATTTCCGCTTCTTTTCACCCTCCCTTCCGTTGTCCTTTCCTCCGGAAGGATACCGTTTCCTCTTCAGGTCGGTTAACCTGACCTTACTTGTCGCCACGCAATCTTTCGCGAAGTGGTTATCTCTACCACAACGGAAACACTTTCCTTCCTTTTGCCACTTCTCCTTTTCGTCCTTGGTGACACCCAAGTCATCCGAGGCCTTGGAGTTGTGTGTTGGCGCGGAAAAAGTTTTCCGAGGTGCGGGGTTGCGCGATTTTCGCCGTTCCGATTTTTCCTCACGAGGTTTCACGACATCCTTGCCACGTAAGATCTCTTTCCAGGCCTTCACCTCGTGATCCTTACGTCCGACCTTCCTAACCCAGGCTAGCCATTCCGCGAAATCTTCTGGTTCCTCGATCGCATTCGAGAGGCGTTGTTCCAGCGAGGAGTTTATTCCTGTTAGGATCATGGATTTCATTACGATGGGTCCGACCTTCGCGTCCCATTCCAGATTCTGCATCTCATTGATGTAGTCATCGATCATGCCAGTTTGACGGAGCTTATCCATCTTCTGTTTGGCTTGTTCTTGACTTGTTCGATTGCCGTACTGAATCCGTAATTCGTTTTTGAAATTCTCCCATGTTCCGATGCTGGGGTCTACCGATAGTCGCTCCACGAAGTTTCGCCAGAATTTTGCCGCACTCCCGGTAAGTTCGAGGGATGCCCACAGGATCTTAGTTTGGTCGTCCCACCGGACTTTCCTCTGAAGTTCAATTAAGACTTCCATTTGGTCGATCCAGTGTCGTACGTCTTCGTCGGCTTTTCCGGAGAAGGGGATTTTTGCCTGTTTTGGCGTATCTCCCAGGGTGGCGCGAGGGGGGTGCATGAGGTCTACCTCTTGCTGCCTGTTACGGCGTCTTCGCTCCTCCCTTCTTCTCTGCCTTCGTTCGCGTGCTCGACGATCGTCCTCTGAATCGGAGGAGCTGGATGAGTCTGAGGGGGATGGGTCTCGTGGTCTTGCGCGGTTTCCGCCGTTGCCGTTATTGCCGTTTCCTCCCTTGCCCCCTTGCTCACTTTGCTGGCTTCTTGCTTCGGAGTGAGGGGGTACGGGGGTTTTGTTCCCTGATCCTTCCGGTCTCTCTCCGGAATTGCTAGGGGGGTTCTGTGGAGGTTGGGGGGGTGCTACGCCTCCGCCTCCTGAGCCTTGGGGGGCTGCTGCCGTCCTATTGGCTGCTACCCTCATTTGCTCAATAATCTCCTCCAGGTTCTTCTTCGTACCTGCGAACTGGTCTTCCATCGCAGCTTGTCTGTCCCGTTCCATCCTTTCGAGGGCAGCCATAACCTCCGCGGGTATCTGCACAGGGCCATCTTTTGGGAGTTGTTGGACGAAGTTGGTCAACGCGTTTATGTGCTGATCCTGTCGTTCCTGCCTTTCCTGATGCGCCCTAGTTGCTTCGACGATCTGCCCAAGGACTTGGCCGAGGTTGCTGGTAGCGGCGGTGGATTCCGCCCGTAGCTGAGCCATGACTTGGTTGAGCTGATTGTCCCGCTCGGCTCTGTCCCCAGCGAACTTGGCGTGGAGGTCCTCGACGATCTTGTTGGTATACTCCTGCTGCTGCCGGGTGAGCTCCCTGAGTATGGGGATATCCCGCACGTGCATGCTGAGTTCCTCGATCCCGCGGCTGAGCTGCTGTACCACGGGAGCCCCTTGTCGCTGGACCTCTTGCCCGATAAGGTCGCCAAAAGGGTTCTCCACTCGTCGTTCCTCTACGTCCATGTTGGTATCCTCGTCGTCGTCCATTACCCGAGGCACCGAGGGCCTCTGAGTAGAGGATTTCTCTCTGATTGGGGTGACGTAGGGGGAGAACTCCCGGTGGTCTACCTGCCGCCTCCTCGCCTGCCCATAGGATTCTTCCTGCCTGGTCGATGTGAAGAGGGAGCCTATCGGTACATCTCTCTCTTTCCTGTGGCGCCTCTTCGCTTGGGTCTCCAATATACCTCGATCTCTCAAGGCGATTGAACTCTCCATGTTGTAGTCTTCCTCCGATCGTTGCTGATGAGCCCTTGACATTGCTAAGTTGTTCGAGTTTGAGCTGTGGATGCCTTCTGCACCAGGGTTGAGCAATGAACCAGGGGGCCGGATGAGCAAGTCCGAAAGATCGTTGGGAGAGAGTGATCTTGATCGGGAAGAGTTCTGGGTAGTGGAGGATTTCGGGGTCGTGTTCCTCAAAAGTAGCGGTAGTCCCTGCTTCTGCGAAGAAACCTGTGTAGTGGAGGTATCCGCAGTACAGATGTTCGGCGCTTCCTCTTCGTACGATGAAGGATGTAGCGCAAAGGTAGTTATCGATGGCTGCTGTTGCCACTCGTGGGTGCATATAGTACCTTGGTCTTTCTAATAGACTAAACGCTTATTCTTCTACTGAGAGCACGGTGACTATCCGCCACTAAGCAAAATACTCAGAGTATTGGTTTAAGCGAGTAATTGTCTTATCGAGACTTTGGTAGGGTATGCGATAGGTAAAGAGTAAAAAGCTAGGGATAAGGTACAATATAGTGTTTGGGGAAATGGCCAGTGCTAAGCGATAATTCTGTAGCGTTTAAACTGATGATATTGTAAACCGGATTCCCTTGACTTTGATGGTTGATGATACCCTCAAGTCTTCGCAGAATCAAGCCCTATTTATACATGTTGGGACCTATGCCAAGGCCCGCTTTCTAATACTAACTGATACAACGATAATAGAATAAGATAACGCTCCCGAAGATAACCCAGATAGAAAAGCGCCCCCGCATAGTCCCGTCCTCCATTCTAATTCCGACACGTAACCATGAACTTTGCAATTGCCAGTCATCGGATTGTACCATACTATTATCCTAGACCTACTTCTCTAAGTAGAACAGCCTACAGCCGTAAGCCCCGCTTACTATTCTATTTTGGGTGAGACACCCAACAGTAAGCGTGCCGTCATAATAGTATGGCCTAGCGTGGTGACACCGCGTGCCCCCACACTACCCGATACCTTTCTATGCTTGCCCTTCCGTTACCCGACCGGCCTTACATCACAACCCGTCACTCGTATTTCTCACTGTCCTAAGCCTGTAGAACAGTGCTTCCGTAGTTCCTGTAACAGATGGACCCGTAGCGGGGCATCTAGGAAGGGATAAAACCCTTGAGTTGATCGATAGGAACTACTGGTGGCCAGGAATGTCCACGGATGTAGCCAACTTCGTCAAGCCTTGCGATGTATGCCAGAGAGCCAAGCAACGTCGGAGACACTTGTCACTCCCTCAACCCCTAGAGTTAGCCACCACACCTTGGACTGATATCTCGATGGATTTCGTAGTAGAAATGCCTAGGGAGAAATCAGGATTCCGTAACGTATTGGTAGTCGTGGATCATTTTACGAAAATGGCTCACTTCATTCCAATGACGGGAATCAGCGCGGAACAGACCGCTAACGCATTTGTCAAAGACATCTAGCGTTTCCACGGACTTCCTAGGAGCATCGTCTCTGACAGATGAACGCAGTTCGTATCAAGCATTCTGGACGGCAATCACGGAAAGATTGGGGATTCGTAGGAGACTCTCTACTTCATTCCACCCGCAAACCGACGGCCAGACAGAACGGACCAATCAGCACATGGAAGGTTATATTCGGGCATACACGGCCGGGACAGGCAAGAAATAGAAGGACCTGTTACCCATCTGCGAATACGCCTACAATAATGCGAAGCACACGTCGATGGGGCAATCACCCTTCTACTGCAATTATGGCTTCCACCCCCGAACGGATTGGCCTACAGATGCAGAGATGGAACGATTAGACGCCAATGGGAATAACTACTTACACGAGATCATCACGGCTCATGAATTAGCAAGAGACACGCTACAGAAGACCTTCGACAGGATGGCGTCAAGGCCGAGACCAGCAGTACAGCGGTTCACTATCGGTCAGAAAGTCTTGCTGGATATTCGGAACCTAGGAGGATACTCCAAGTGGTCAGACAAGTTCACAGGACCATTCACAGTCTCAGCAGTGGTGGGCAATCGGGCTTACCGCCTTGAACTTCCGGTAGAATGGAAGGTTCACGACGTCTTCCACGAGATGCTGCTGCGACGTTATCGCGAGGATCTGGATCCAACCAGGCAGCAAAATACGCGAAAACGACTGGCAACACCCGAGCCACAGGAGGCATTAGCGGACGAGAACTTCTAGCCACCTTGAACCTACGACCCCACACACGAAGTCAGGGCCCAGCAATCAATGACGAACGGGCTCGCAAACGACAACGGAACAGGCGGGACTAAGCTCGATACCTTTCCCTACTCTATGACTTTCCCCACAGGGTTTTTATCATAGAAGGGTTTTAACGGTCGAGGGCGACGTCTAGGAAGGGGGAGTAGTGTTACAGGAATTACGGAGCACTGTTCTAGAGGTTTAGGACAGTGAGGAATACGAGTGACGGGTTGTGATGCGAGGACGGTCGGGTAACGGAAGGACAAGCATAGAAAGGTATCGGGTAGTGTGGGGGCACGCGGTGTTACCACGCTAGTCCCATACTATTATGACGGCACGCTTACTATTGGGTGTCTCACCCGGAATAGAATAGGAAGCGGGGCTTACGGCTGCAGGCTGTTCTACTTGGGGAAGTAGGTCTAGGATAATAGTATGGCACAGCCCGATGACTGGCAATTGCAAGGTTCATGGATACGTGTCGGAATTAGAATGGAGGATGGAACTATGCGGGGGCGCTTTTCTATCTGGGTTATCTTCGGGAGCATTATCTTATTCTATTATTGTTGTATCAGTTAGTATTAGAAAGCGGGCCTTGGCATAGGTTCCAACATGTATAAATAGGGCTTGATTCTGCGAAGACTTGAGGGCATCATCAAAAAACCTCAAGTCAAGGGAATCCGGTTTACAATATCATCAGTTTAAACGCTACAGAATTATCGCTTAGCACTGGCTATTTCCCCAAACAGTCACTGTCTATCCCTGTTTTTCCCGGTAATCGTTGTGATTACCGGGAACAGCTAGACGAAGGGGTGTCGTGTTAAAACATATGAAGGGACGGCTGGGTGGTTAACAGTTGACGTGCGAATGGGAAACCAAATAATTGCACCCCCCCGCCCCCAATACTCCATTCAACGAGTCGTGGTTGGCTCGTCTACCCCCCGCCCTAAGGTCCATTCCTGTTACGCGTAGATGGAGCGGCTGGCCTTGGCCGTACGTTAGGAACGGAACTGCCAAGCATAGATCGCGCGTCGGCAAGGGAGAAAGAGCTCGGGTTGTGAGGATGATGTAGATAGTGACAAGACTGTAGGCGATCCCATCAACCGTAGCAACCGAGTTAAGGACCCGATTGGGTCCCACTTGGAATAAAGTGACCTTTCTTAAATTCACAGCAACACCAGCTTCGTGAGTACTATATTAGGAGCTCTTATTGGGATCGGTTGATAAACTTTCCCGCTTCTTTGTTATTAGTGAACAGGGCTGGATTATATCGTTTTTGTGTTTTTATCGAGGTTAGAGTTGCAAAGTACCCAATTGGAACCTCAGGCTTCTACGGTTCGTGTGAGATTCTGACTCGGACTCGCAACCTCAACACGAACGATGGGCACCGGACTCGATATAACGCCTCGACGCCGAGCAAGTATCATAACCATGCGTTTTGCTGGAGCAATTATCAAGCCTAATAAATTGGATTTGTTGGATCGGGCTTCGTTGAGTACGTTGGGTTGTGGCGCCGCCGTCACACTCTTTAAAATCCGGCAAGTACATGTAGCTATGTACTCGCGGCCAGCAACAAGAACCCGAATATGCAGCTGCAAGTCTTTGGTGTATTTTTGACTTCTACTCCAATGGAAATTGCAGATTAGGACGTGCATTTTCGGGTTCTTGTTGCTGGTCGCGAGTAGTTCTGACACAGTGGCTGGCTTCTTGTGACCGAGGTCTTCGCATAGTTCCACGAACGCCTCGCCTGCGCCACAACGGTACGACCACAACCATACAAATACACGCAAAGAAAAGGACTACAA
This sequence comes from Morchella importuna, assembly GCF_003444635.1. Lineage (NCBI taxonomy): Eukaryota > Fungi > Ascomycota > Pezizomycetes > Pezizales > Morchellaceae > Morchella > Morchella importuna. Next base: position 51,578 of record NW_025763477.1, on the reverse strand, counting down.
CATGTAGTACATACATCTTGTATACTTATGTACATACATCCAAAACTAAACCACCACTACAGCCAATTTTGGTGTTGCATTTGTCCTTGTTGACATGGTGCACGTACTGTGTACAGCTCTCAAGTACCCCCGACCGGCGCACCGCCACCTGGTATAGACGATGGAGCTTGCCGCACCATGCGCGCGCACACGTATCGGCGCGCGGTAAACCGATCGAAAGAATCTATCGCGACAGGCCTGAAGTGCCCGAAAATGCAGCTGCAAGGTTTTGGTGTATTTTTGACTTCTACTCTAGTGGCAATTGTAGATTAGGGCGTGCATTTTCGGGTACTTGTTACCTGCTGCGAGTACATTTGTACATGTACCTTACCGTCGAAACGGGTAAAATAATAAGGCTGATTTGTATTCTCTGGCGGCGGACATTGTAATCTATTTGCCGGCTGGCTGCATCACAAGATATCACTCGTTCGCTCCAGGTGAAACTTTACATAATTCTTTTTTCTAAATCATTGAGGAAAGCGACTCAATTACAAGTGAGAGGTAGGTTTATTAGCATGTATATATATATAGAAAAATCTCTTGCAAGAGATACAGACTATATACGCTTCCGCTGGGTATATCTGGTACCGAGCCCTGCATTGATTAGCTAAACGAGGCTGTGCACACACACTCACGCGCTTAAGTACGCGCCAAGGCTCTATTTCTGGCGTGTATTATAAATTTTGGTGCATCTGTCTGGTCGGCGTACATTGCTACTACTAACAGTCGCCGCGTGAGCGGGGAACCGGCTGGGAGGTGGGGGCTGGTTTGCGATTAATCAGTGTCTATGGACGGTGATAGGACGCAAATAGCTGTGATAGAATTAAAGACATCGTACGGAGCTTTTATTTATCTAGGAGCTCCCCCCGGTTCCATATATATATATATATATATGTATCAGGATCTTTTATATAGGTAAGTACTTATCTGGGGTAACTGTATGTAACGGTGGACTAGTGGGAGTACTACTATATAAGACGTTGGCTGAGCATATGGCGCCCACGGTTAATTGCGAACCCAGGTAAATTGGGAGGAGACATGGATAAGGGGAGAAGAGCGTTAAGTTAATTTGTGTTCCTCACCTTTGTTCTAGAATAAGAACCGACAGCTTATGCTATGCTTAGACGTAAATACACTTCGGTGCCGCATACACCGCGCCGGAACCCCAACTATTATAGTGCAACATGAGCGAGCCTGGATATCTTCAGCTCAGCTTGCAGCCGTTATCGAATGCTTGTCTCAGAGCCAGTACCATCTGCTGGCTTCTCTAAGACGTTTTTTCTATCGATATAACATATTCATATCTGGACAGAGTTTATTAAGCCAAAATACCAGTTTCCTCATGATCACCGGTATCCCGTGATATAATAAAGCCACTCCCGCCGAGCTAAGCAATAGGCGACTGCCTGCCGAGTATGCATGTATTCGCGGGAAAGAGGTGGCTAGCTAGTACGGGACGAGCTGACAGGAGATGAAGATATCGATTCTGTCCCGCCAGTACATACATCCGGTGAAGCCGTCTTAGATTGCTTATCAACCTATCTCGTCCTAGCACTCTGTAGAGATATAAAACCCCACAATCTGCACAAAACTTCCAATAATGCAGCACCGATATTTGTTAACTCGCGTCTTATTTTCTCTGGAATCCGGTATTCCTGTCCTCTCATTTACACCCCGCGATACTGGTATCGAATCTACGTTCCTTTGACCTGTGCTGAATTGAGTGAAGCAATATCCCCTCCCTCTGCCTCAACATAAAAATGGCTACCCGAAAAAACCCCTTCGCAATGAACATCTTCCTCTCACTCCTCCTGCTCCTTACCCTTCCCTTCACACTTTCCGCCCCCGCCCCCGCCCCCGGCGTTCGCCCCGACGTCGTCGTCGCCCCCAAATTCATGACCCTCGCCAACACCTACAAAAAGCAACTCTACACCGCCCCCGGCCAAAGCATCCTCTTCTACGGCCGCCCGCCACAGCCCAAGACCGGCACGCTGCAGATGAAAGACTTCATCATGCAGACGTACGTCAAAAAGTCGCCCGGCACCTCGCTCGACTACCTCATAGAGCACAACAAGCTCTGGGACAAGATCAACGAGTCCGACCCCTCGGAGCGCCTGCAGTGGGGCTCGGCCATGAGCCACATCTACACAAACCAGGCTTCGGGCGTGGTGCGCGTGCTCGTCGGCGCGAACCCGGGTACGATCGAGTGGTACAAGAGTTCGGTGTTTTACCAGTTTGAGTTGCCTGAACTTACGAAGGCGGGAACGAAGGTGACGCAGATTGTGATGGTGAATGCGGCCAAGTTGGAGGCGACAAAGGTGTTTTGGACGCCGGGCAAGGGGCACTGGGGGAAGGGGGGGAAGAATGCGGATAAGACGCCGTTTGACCAGTTTGTGGCGCCGGGGGGTGCGAGTAGTGCGGGTGCGGGTGCGGCAGCGTGTAAAAGAGCTCTGGGGCAGGCGTGCAAGACGGCGGGGAGTGCGAAGGCGAAGATGGGAGGAGGCGCGGTGGCTAAGAAGAAGACTGCTGCTCCCGCGCTGAAGAAGGGACGTGGGAAGGTGTAGACAACATGGCATCGATGGTTGAGCGCCGGAAGGGGAGAACAGGAAGGGGAGAACAGGACTACCCACTGCCTGCACGGTCTTGAAGGCGTGGAGGTTCGAGAACAACGAATGTACCGAAGTGCGAGTGTAAATATAAAGAAAGGCTAGAGATCTATTCAATATATATACGGATAACTTTCTATACGTAATGGATATATGGAGTGCGTGGTAAACTAATTGTTGCTAATGAGATTCTCGTGTTACCGAGTGATAGCTTATGACTCAATCGATCGCAGGCAGGAAGTAATATCGGATGGGCTCCCTCGGGATCCAGAGAGTAGTAATTGTTGCCATATCCTTTTTTGATTCATTATGCTATATAAAATCATTGATTTGCTTCTCATCTGTCGGTAGACTATCGACACACGGTCTGAGAATTGCAACTTCCCATCCTGGGTGGTAGGGTCTAGTCTACCAAGGGTATCTTACTATGCACCTTTCGGATCGAAGGATTTGCGAACTTGATGAATTAATTGACCAATGATAATTTCGTCGAGCCGAGTTATATACTGCGTCCACGTCTCGCACAAAAAGATAAATTAAAGCCCCTATCCCCTCGGCGGTCAGACCCAACCAGTACCGGTTAGATTAATCATATATGTATAAAAGTCATGATATTGAAAGCAATGTCAATGGATAAATCCGCACATTCATTCCCATTTGCGAAGATATTGATGATGTATTAGTTGTGTCGCAGCTGCCTTCCCCAACTCTATCAAGTAATCTGACAGATACTAAATGGGCCTGACCGCCGAGGGGAAAACTACCTAGCGCAATTGGGGGGGATGAAAAATCAAAATGCACAGAGACGACGAATCAAATTGGCGAGAGGATATGTTGTGATTATATATAGCACTCTGGTCAGATTGCGTCAGGATGTACTTGTTGGGGTAAACGGTCACTCGCGTATTGAATTCAATCATAGAATATCACTCGTCGCATGACATCTGCAGCAATGTCAGAGATGCCCATCCATCATGGCCAGGTCTTAACCTCCACTTTCTTATGTCTACTCTAGGCCCCTCTCTATGTTTGGAAACACCTTGAGCCGGTCTTGTTACCAAGAGAGCGAGAGAAGGCAAGACGCGCCAAGAGATGCGCCTTGGCAAACCCGGTCCGGAGAATCAGGATAAATTGCCACGTGCAGATTCTGCGGAACAGGAAAAACGATGTTCCATCTGCATCAGCGTAGGATTCGGCGATCTTCTTACCTCTGCACCTGTCCTCACACTCATACATTTTCAACACCGTATCAAATATAAAACAGAAGCTTGTGCATGTATTCACTCCCACGGTTCCTGATATCACGAGCGAGTCCAATTATACGATGCTAACCTGACAGATACCAATTGCGCCTGACCGCCGAGGGGATACATACATGATGTATCACTTAACTAATTATAAGAGGTAAGTACATGTAGCCCTGTTTTGCCAAGTATAGCAAAATCGTAGCGCGAAAAAAGACAACTACCTGCTTGTTAGTTCAGAGCGTGAAACAAGGTCAGCTAGAGACTCGAGCGCGTCTAGCATAGTAATTCCAAATCCTGATTACATTTTTTTAGATTTCAAGCTATCCCGTGGCCAGCGGCCGTCCCGGGCCGACGCATCGAACATACCCCACATTTACAACTGCCGTAAAGAGCTGAGTCTACATGAGGTGCAGATATCTGTGTTGAGTAATCTAGGTACCATAGCTACTCTAGCTGCGGGTTGATCCAGGAAGCTTTAACATCCATGCGTCGATCGTATGATGTGCATGTAGTAGCGCCAGTGATCGGTTGGCGCCGGCTATGCATATTTCTTGTATTATGTAGTGCCCTTAAGCTCCGTGAATATTGGACCCCACGGTTTTACATGTGCCTAGAGCGCACATATATACTTACTTCCTTAGCACTAAAAGCAAAAGAACTAGAAAATGCGGGCAACGGAAACAGGGGTGTTTGTATGAGAGAACGGCGCTATTCCATACAAATTCTTCTTGCCCTGAGAAACTGCAGTTTTTGGTTCTTTTGTTAATAAGCAAGCTAGTACAATAGAGTAGATATACCTATCGCCTGGTGGGCCGAGACATGCTCAGAATCTGGTGCTTTGCATATTATACAAACCTGGCGCTTGCCTTGCCAGATAGGGTAATGATACAGTTGAGATTTCAACAAGCAACTCCCACAAGCAGTAAATTTTGGTCCAAAGTTGCCAAGGCTGCGGAGCACTCCAACCAACGGCATATATCCCGATTCCCGACCCTGCAACATGGCTCCACACGCGATATGCATCTGCACTCGTCGCATCGATCTTCTCCTAGCTAGATGATATACACCCAGCACGCCGGTACCGAGCTCCCCCGATCTTCGTAGCTTACATTAAGGAACTAAACCCATTGCAGCGGGTAAACTGCACATACACCTGGTTACTCGTACTTTCGTGACGTTTGGAAAAGGAACCACTATTGCATACCATACAAATACGCGCCAAGTCCACAATTTAGTATGGTATGCAATAGCGGTTCCTTTTAAAAACGTCACGAAAATACGAGTAAACATGTCGGGAAAGCGGCAGTTTGAACGATCTGCAGTGCAATGGGGACCCTGTACATATTGGCACTTTGATTTCAGCTCAAGTTGAAGAGTTTGGGCTTTGAGTCCAGCTGAGGTAGGACAGGTTAGCCCTATGCGTGCTGGGAGGGAGCGACTGTGCTCGGTTGCTCTTGGCTAGCTCATGCACTATTCGATCGATATTGAGAAGGTGTGATTATATACCGTAGGTTTCCACATGCACACAGGACGACTCCTCAAACCTTAGAATAATAGCCTGCCGAAGAAACCCGAGCTGGAGGCACCCATCCGACCCCGTGGGAGGAATATCTCAATTGACCGGGGAAGCTCAATTGACACAGATAGCTGGCCGACTTTCAAGAATTACACGGTGAGTGAGAAAGTTGACTAGGCTACCTAGTGTTACAAAATTAAAACCTGCGGTAAAGATCGAATCCATCGTGGCCGGTGAGAATCTCTTTCAATTTAAGGCCGCGAGTGCAGGTCTTGCTACAGCACGATTTCATGGAATGAGGCATATGTTACAGGTAGCAGGATTGCGAGTACTCATAATCATAGGAATTAATCCCATGCATCTGGTTATATTGTGAGGGTGATGTCAAGGTACTAGGAGGGTTAATTGGTATGCAGTTTTTTCAACCAATATTTGATCATACGGCCTAGCTAGCGGGCGTAGAAATGCGTCATTTAAATATTATTCATTCAAAAAAGATCGTGATAATTGATTTTTTGATTAATGATGCATTGCGGATCCAGCGGTGAGACACATCGAAGAGTGTCCATTGCTTTCGTGCAGGGTTTCAGCTAAGAATGAGGGAATAGAATGATTTTTATTATTGCGGAATGAATCATCGTAGAAGGTTATCGATTGAAGACAAAGGTGGAGGATCTCCTACACGGGACAAGGTCGGTATACTAAACAATATCTGCAACCTGATATCTCGTAGCACCACCACGGTGTATGCAGACAATTGTAATCAAATTAGCTAAACACCAAGGCCTGAGTAAAGGGTATATAAACCCTCTCTCCTCCGCCCTTTAGCCACATCACTACTCACTCTCGATTCATCCATTAAGCTAGAAATACTTCAGACAGTATACAAAAAAAAAAAGCAAAATCTATTCAAAATGGCAAATACAATGCTCACTCGCAGCCCGTTGGCTTCTTACAGCTTCACCGACAGCTCCGGTGCAAACATCCGTGTCTGCTACCAGAATAGAGACGGCGTTATTGGAATGACCGGCTACGACGACAAAAAGGGGTGGCGTGTGAGGTCTAGCAATATCGGTAGCGCAGATCTTAATAACGGGATGGCCCTGACGGGCTAGAACAGTGGAAAAGAGGTAAATATATACATATTCCCCAGGAAAGCCTTGCTATAACCGCCGACTAACTCGACTCTCTCTTTCACCAGCTACGCCTCTACACCGTTCGCAGCGACGGCGCGATCGCAGAGGTATATACATATCCCCTTCCTCTCCTTGGTCCCTCCTCACAACATGTCACAAGTCTAACTTATGCTCTAGCGCTGCTACTCAGGCGGCGAGTGGTATGACGGCGAATTAACCGGGGTATTCGTTGCAGCCAAATACTCACAGCTAGCTGCGGCAGCCTTCGAAACATCTAACGGCACCATCTCCATCCGCGTCTACTATCAAGACCCCGACAACAAGATCCACGAGGCCTGTCGCGACGGCTCCGAGCCTTGGTTCGATGGCAACATCTTCGAGACCGCAATTGCAGCGACCAGTATCGCTGTTTCGCAAATCCCTGGGAGGGAGTGGTACTTGTGGTTGTTCTTCCAGAGGCCAAACACAGAATTCGTAGAGTGGTTGATGCAGGCCAGCAGCTCATGGAAGCAGGGTGAGTTTTCTGAGCATGAGCCCCCCAACCCCCTCCCTACGCCAAGTGGATCTCAGAGTTTCTAACACGGTTCGAACCCGCACAGGCGTGTTCAAGAGCCAAGCAACATATGACCCTGGCGCCTACATCAGCTGCGCATCCTACGGCAGGGACGACCACCGTGGCTTCACAGTCGACCGCGAAAACAAGCTATGCGTGACCGAGTTCAACGCGGGGTCTAATAACTGGCAGCCGACAAAGCAGCTCGGGCCAGTTATCCCCCAGTCGGCTCTTGCGGCGGTGCCGGTGCCGGGGAACGTCCCATGGGTCAGAATCTATGTGCAGACCTCGCCGGGACAGATTGCGGAGTGGGGGACCAACGATGGAAAGAATTACTCGCTCATGGCATCACAGTTGCCAACGAACTAGCGGGGGGATGAACGCTGACTTGGATAAGAGAAACGAGGAACTTTGTCATGTACCTTAGCCATGAGAAATGAGAAACAGAAATCTGACAGGTGCATATTATCTGGCCATCGTTTGCCGTGTGGGTCAATTATTTGTTTGTGAAGGTCGCGACTAACTCATGGGTTGAGATTGTCTTTTTCATGGCTGTTGGGTACGAGATCGACAGAGGCCCAGTCTCCGTGGTCTCATAGTCCTGACCCTAAGATGGGTTGATGAGCATACTAGGTATTTACTCGGCTTGAAAGAATTGAGTGAGTGGGCATGATCCACGACTTGATTTTTTTTTTTTTTTTTTCGTTATATTTAAGACTTGATAGCTTTTTCTTGATAACACGAGATCTCACCATCAAGGCCCACTGGTAACGTATTCCTGGTAGAGCTTAGGTCTAGTACGCATCTGTATCCGCATGAAACCTCGGAACTGTTTTCTCTCCCGGGACATGTAGTGGGTTACATGATAGCTCCTGCGCATCCTTAGGTTGTTGTACATGTACACAGTATATCATAATTTAGAACGTGGGCAGTACTGTTCTCAGATCCATTCGATATCTGTCTTTTGGTGGTGATGGTGGCGGTACGCTGGCCTATATGTAGCGAGAGGGTTAGTGTGCCTCAGTACTTACCTAATGGTTGCTATGCCGAAAGGCTTAGTTGCAATACCAAAAATCTCAGTTGCTATGCCAACCCGACTCCATGCCGCTGCTAGGTTAAAACCCGACTGTTACCATAGAAGAACTGTGGGACTAAGTACGTTTTGATTTTTGATCGAACTAGGCTTTGCTCATGTTGAACACAATTAGTGTACCCAATCATGTTAGAGTCATTTTCATAAAACTTGGCCCCGTCAATCTTTCCCACACATCATGACCGATCCCTAGACAGATAATTTATATTGACTAATTAAACAAGTATCTGGAGTTCAACTTTCAAAAGTGTTCCATCCGGATTGCCCAATTGAGGAGGTAATCAATATAAGGTTTTTCAGATCGCAGTGTATATGTGTGAAAGATTGGCGCGGCCAAGTCGTATGAAAATTGCTGTAAAGTATCAACGTACGTACTTTTCAACATCGGAGAACACAGGAGGGCCTAGTAACGGGGCTAGAGCGTAGGTTGTGTCCTGCTCTGTTCGGTTCGCCTCATGGGATATCACTCGGTTGCTATATATGCGCTTAGCTACTCGAGGAGATAACGAGTACAGCTACATGTATGCTAAATGCGAGCACAATTCTAGAAACTCGCTTCTTTCTTATGTGGTGACCTTTCTCTACCACTAGGCGGTGGGTTCGGTTTGCTGGTTGTACTCGAACCCTAACCCTACGCTTTTGGAAGCTCAACAGCAAAACCTAATCCTACGTGCTTGCTTGGCCGTGTGCGGTAGACATGAGACAAAAAGCTTCAAGGGTTTAAAACGATACGATACATAAGAGTGCCTGATGGCGGTCTTGAGACGACTCGAGGGCTCGTCACGAGATAGGTCGTAAGATATTTCAACAACAAATAACCTCTACACGACGAAACCCAAGCCTTTCACCAGCCAAGACCAAAATAAAGACAATACCAGGTTGTGAATAGCTAATTCCTTGGGGGGTGAAGAGTCTTTGGGTTCTGCGAGTGTTATAATTACTTGTGCGGGTCGGCAAATGCATCATCTTTATGGCCGGGGTGCGATATAAGTATATCTAGGTACGGGAAGCATTTACCAAGGAGGTAGTAAGAGAGATGAGGGAGAGATAATAAAACCACAGAGAGCTAATACCTAGAGGATGAATATAAAAAAACACACCATTTTTTCTTTCATTTTTTCTTCTTTCTTTCTAGAATTCTTCCCCAAGAAACAGTGTCGGGCTCAGATTGTATAAGCTTAGTTATTGGTGATAATATAATAATGAGTCAATTTCGTTTCGAAGAACAATACTCATCGGATCTTTGATAGGCCGATGTACTACTGTACTATTGGGTGATGGTAATCAACTTCTTATCTTCTGTAGCCGTATGTACTCGAGGTCTCCGGCCTCCGACCTTTACTACGAGTGGAAATGCATCAGGAAATACATCAAGATTTAGGATTAAAGCTATGGGGAAAGAGGTTCTCAATGAATGAGTACAGCTGATAATTTGCTCATAAGAGCAGCCACTCTTGGCGATTTGTGTTTAGTGTGGTTGACAAGTCGAGTCCGCTCGAGCGGGCACGAGCAGCCCCTTGAAAGAGTCGAGTTGGCTCGAGCAGTTTCTGCTGTTCGACTTGAAATGCTCGAGCTTTCTAGCTGTTTTTTAATGTGGGTTTCCAATGCTTGACACAAAGAGCCAGAGCTTTCCAATTGTTATTTGAACGTGAGTTGCCGCTCCTTGTTTATTAATTGGTATATAGATGGACCTACAATTGTCATAATCTTTATCGTGGTTCCTGTTCTCGTCTGTCACATCATGGAAGAATGTGGTTTCAGGGAAAGACTCACGGGCCGTTGGGGTGGGCGGTTATTGTTCAATAAATATAATGAGAAGGAGATACTAATAGTTTTTATAATAGAGTTAATGGTTTCGGATAAGACCATCAGCGGTTTGAGAGATGCTCAAATCAAAGGCAATCGCTTTCCGCATACATGTACATAGTGTGGTCCACCAGCCGGACGTGCTCGAGCCTTCAGCTTGAGCCGTTGTCTCAAGCCTGTACGAGCCCGACCCCTCACGAGCCGGGCCGGGTCGAGCCCTAATCCGGGCTCAGCTTGAGCCGGCTCGTGAAATAATAGAGGGTGCTAGTAGTAATTAGATGGTACTAGGATAGAGCTGGACGCTACACAGTGCTCATATTCACTTATATATTCCGGAGCGTTCCAGTATTTTAGAGGATCTATCTATATAAGTACGCAATTCACCTCAGTTCAACCTTTAGCGACAATGGATCCACTCAACGATCACGGATTGTCACTCGACAAATGCTCAGATTTTCGATTGAAGCAGGCCTTGTGGTATGAAAGAAATATATCTACTTCTAGAGTACCAGTCAATTCATCGTCAATTTTTATCCATTGGCTTGAGCCGGGCTCAAGCCCTCGAGCTTTTTATGAACAAGCCGAGCCCAAGCACTAATATCACGAGCAGGCTCGTGGACCACACTACCTGTACAATAGAAGAATGATAATCTGTGATATCATTCATACCACTGCTACGCAACCTGGACATAGTACAGAGGTTAGACAAGATGATGCATCAGATCCGCTACAGTCCACTGCGAATGCCCCCATTGAGACACTTTCAATCCGTTGCTGCCATTGCGTGAAGCATTGGGGGCCGACCCCAGCGACAGATACTACGACCTCTGGATATATTCGGCGCTTCAAAGAGCTCCACAAAGGTTTACCCTCATCCGAGAAAGAGGATCGAAACTGCAATGATTAACAGAATGAAGAACAAGCGTAACATTGATTCTGTAATTATAAATCCTTTTGAAATTGCGCGGTCGGCAGCTCTACCAGCCATGGAAATGAATCAATTGATTCATTTCCTAGGGACGCTTGTGGAAAAGGAAGAAGAATCCATTTCCATCGCCGAAAATCCCTTTTCTTGATCCATTTCCAGAGGTTCGCCGCTTATGTACTACCTATTGTGTACAAGTGCGCGTCGTCATCCTAAAGCGCCTTTTCTAACGCCTTTTTTTGATACCTTTTTCTAGGCTACGCTGTTACTAGAAGTTCATTTTTTTATCACTTTCTAAGCGTCAATTTGTTGAGCAAAACTTAGAGGGCTATGTATATCATTCTATAGCACAGGTGGTAGCACGTGGGTTGCTTAATCGCAATCCTTTATGTTCAATCCCCGCCCGATCCATTTTTATTTTTTATCTTTGAGTATATATATAAACTTATATATAACCTTTGGGATAATGTGTTTATTAAAGTAACATATGAGACTTAAAATTCATTTCGGGATTCATTTCCCCATAGTAAAAAGATTCATTTCCTTGGTAAAGACAGTTCACTTAATAAGCACATTTCCGATGATTCATTTCACACCACAGTTTTACATGAGTAAAAGATTCATTTTTTGATTCATTTAAATAGTTGGTAGAGCAGGACGGGCAAGACAACCCGGTGAACAATTCAATTCATTCACCTTGGAGAAACTCTTATCCACCTTCCTTATTGCCTCCAATTCGTCTTTTCGTATAACAGAACTGGGATCTTTCCGGAGTCTCTTGCAATACTGTAATAGCAATGCAACATCAAACTGCAGCCAGTGATGTTAGGAAAATGTATGCAGAACTGCTTCCTTCGATTATAACAAAGCTACAAAATCAAACGGCAGAATGGCTACAGAAGGTGAATCTCACGTTGGATGCGTGGACATCTGGGAACAAGATTCTATATTTGGGCATTACGTGTCACTGGATGGACAAGAATTTTGATATGCAGGATTGTGTAATTGGTTTTAAGAGATTGAAAGGCTCGCATGCGGCAGAGAATCTTTGTGACGTCGTCGTTCAAACACTGCGGGAATTCAATTTACTGAAAGGTATTCAATGTATGATAGCTGATAATGCAAGCGTAAATACTAGGTTATTGAAACTCCCGGAAAATCATCTCCCGGTTGGAATAGGAAAGACGGACATGTTAGGTGTATGGGACACATAATCAATCTTGGTGCACAACAGATACTACAATCGCTGAAAGCAGAGTCTCTTACGCCAGAGGTACAGCTTGCCGAACAGGAATTCGGCGACGCAAGAGAATTATCGCCTGCTTGGGTATTAGTTATGTCACGGAAGATCCCTTTAAAGGTCTGTGCCTCAAATTTATTATTGGAGGCTCTTTCACGGCAAACCTTTGCATTAGAATTGCAGAATCTTAAACCTTTATTGGATATGCGAATATGGTACATGAATATTGATATAACTATTCACCGGGTCAGTCTGCTAATTGTTAGTAGATGGAATAGTACCTATGTCATGATACAGAGAATGCTATACCTTCAACCGGCACTCGACCGTCTCATTAGCTTTGAAACTAAATAAGGTGTAATGAGCTTCAATCTCACCGATGCGGATTGGGGATTATTGGGTAGAGTTGTGGAAATCCTGAGAGCATTTACGTACCACTGCTACCGTAAATCTTAGTGGCTGCTCCTATCCCTCCCTCCAACTCCAATTACTATATTTTACGGTGCTTTTAAAACGGCTTGGGGAATTGAATGAGGAAGAAAAGGATGAATATGACGGGAATCCAGCCCTTTAGATCGCCTGTGAGAAGGCATGGGAGACGTTGAATGGCTATTGGAGAGGACAGACTCACACTCATGTTACGTCATATCAATGATTATAGACCCACGGCTGAAGCTTGAAGGTTTTAAAAACCTTGGCTGGAGCGCGACATCTATTGTCACAGCGAAGAATCATAATGAGTATGAACAGAAAGATGCTACCGTTACTCAAACCATACCTGTGCAGGCTGTGAACCACCCGCTGGATCTCATATTTAGATCAGTAGAAACTGGGATAAGTCCTATACCGAGGCGGGCAAATTCTAAGGCGAAACAATATATAAACGAACTAGTTGAAGGGAGGGAGGTTGATACTGCCCAATGGTGGAGGTTGCATGCTCATCAATACCCTACACTCTCTAGAATAGTCCGAGATTACCTATTAATCCCAGCAACTAGTGTTCCTTCAGAGAGATTGTTTTCAAGAGCGGGGGATATCATTACGAAGAAGAGAAATCGCCTCCTAGAGTTCATAGGCCCTATTGTACTAGTAAGGAGCGGACTTAATTTTCCAGAATGCGAGAAATGGGAACAAGAGGACGAGAAAAGAATGGAGACATCGTATGAGGTAGAAGATGGCGTCTATAGAGACCTCCTATAGTAATCTTAGCCCTTTAGGAGTAGAATTTTAAAACCAATATAAAGCTCGAGCCTAGCTCGAGCCACTCGAGCTTTTACAAGTCAAGTCGAGTCGAGCAGCCATCCCCACAAGCCGAGACAAGCTTTTCTTCCTGCTCGTCGACCACACTACTAAGTACTTCGGTCCGGAACCTGAGCTTAAACGCGCGCACGGGTAGGTATCAGTGAGCATGAGATTTTAGTGGTCTGGATCCGACCGATAAAGAGATGCAGAAACTAAATTGTACCCCCAATACATATAAAACGCAGTTATACATATATATCAAAGCGGATTTTCAGCTTGAGGCGTGGCAATAGACGTTTTAGACGCCTTACGCACATATATATTTGCAGGTCCAAGTTGGATGACGAAAAATTACAGGGGAATGTATATCATTTAGAGAAGGATAGGAGAGCAACCATATCAGCTATATTGAGAGGTGCCCACTGGATAGAGGGTTGAGACCTTCTTTGTTAATTCTCCAACCCTAACCCTCATCATATGCGCTCAGATGTAACTGGCGAGTGAGAAACCATGATCTCAAGTGAGAAGCTGTGATCTCTAGCGTGGACAAGATCTTGGCGGAGATAACGTGCGCAGATTGATCTTCTAGCACCCAGGACCTGTACAGCACCGAAAATTTGAACTGCGCTATGGAATCGCCGGTCACCCACAAAAGGTCAGAGTGCTATTCATCAACAATCATGCTAAGCGCACCTGGCGATCCACGATCACAAATATTTCGTCTCCCTAAGCACGGGCCAATCCGTGCTGGGACCCTCTGGAGACGGACAATCCTAGCTGCTTGTATTATTACTTATTCTTTTTAAGACCAAGCACAAAGAGAAGAAAGACAACCAAGACCGTTGGGGAACACCACCGGTAACCTGTGGATTCAGCTGCTGCTACTCCACCACCCATTTAACCTCGACCATCATACGTCGCAGCGTGTGTCTAAAGCTTGCTAACTTCTTGCCTATTTGTGGGGGAATTTCGGAGATGGACTTATGGGCTTGTGCTTGAAATTACGCGCCTGCCTGCCTCCCGCTCGGCATGTTTTGCTAGCCTAATTAGCTAAGTGATGAGCCTGGGTATAGATCCTATAACGAAGTCCCACATTCAGTACTTTCACAACTCACAAGGTATCTCATTATATATATACAAGTAGTTTCCGGCCTTCGCCCGGTACTATATGTATATCAATCAGTCCAATATACAGGCAAACCGCTTTGCGGCTTATTTCTCTATTTACGTGTCAGTCGGGGCTCTCAGGCCGCTGCGCGGCCCTCGACCGCTCCTGGCAGGCAAAGTCCATCACTATATCTAGATCTGCTCTGGTCAATATGTGCCTTTTCTGATATCCACGATATACCAACGGATAGGTCAGACAATTTCTCCAGTTAAAACTACAGGTATATCCCTTTAACAGCCACCAAGCCGCTAAAGTCGGACTACTAATCGATTCCCAGAACCAGTAGAAACGTTATTAACTGTAACGGCAATATTGCATTTCGGCTAAGGTGATAGATTGGATTGGGAAGAGGAGGTATTGCGCGGTTGAACTATGATTTGTAATGGGGTTTCTGTTATGTTCTTTCGGTTTCCATTACGCGGGGCATTAGTCATCAATGGACTAGGAGTTGGATATATAAGGGGGCGTTGTCTCGTGCCTTTTGATGTTTTCCTTCCTTTCCTCTTCTTCTCACGGAACCTCTTGTATCTACTCCACGAATATTACTTTTGTTCCACGCCTCGTCATAGAGTTCAACTAGTTGTCATACTAGGTAGAACTACTCCATAGCCCATAGCCTTGAATACCTATTGCCACGTTCTCGCCTCGGTTGTATTCCTTGGCACCCTAGTCCCTACGTCCATAGACCCCCGTTACACTAGGTTCCGTCCTCTATTGTCAACCAATACAACACCATAGTCTACCATGGCGGCACATCTCCCTATTGATTATCAGCAGCTAAGCAATGACCTTCAGACCTTTTTTCAAGAACATCCAGAGGTGGATGGCAATGTTGGAATAGAAGCCTATGCACTTCTTCAACGGACACAACATGGCCTTGCTCAGTATGCAACGGACTTATAGGAGGTGGAGAGGGAGGCTGGAAATGCAAGGGAAATGTTTGAACGAGATCTAGCCGCTGCCAGGGCCCACCGAGTCGCTGTTGAAGTGGTTGCCCCTGATGAAGAACCAATCGGAGAAGATAATGCCCCACCCGTACCTCCAGTTCCACCTGTTCCAGTGGTTACCCAACGGTCGGAAAAACTCCCAGACCCTGAAGTGTTTAGGGGAGATCGCGATCGAGAAAGACTACACCTATTCAAGCAACAGATGAGGATCAAGTTATTGGGGAATGCCGACCGCTTTCCCACACTACAGTCCAAGTTATCCTATGCATTCAGCCGATTGGAGGGTGTCGCCGCCAATCAGTTCTTACAATATGTCGGAGAAGAAGGCATCGCTTTGCCTTCCATGTTACGGTTTTATGAAATCTTAGATACTGCTTTTGGGGATCCTGATCGAATGCGTACGGCTAGGAGGAACCTTAGGAACATCCGCCAGCGAAATCGAACCTTTGCTGACTATTTCGCCGAATTCCAACGGTATGCTGCCGAGTCAGGAATGGATGAAGTCTCTAGGATTGAGGCTTTGATGGAGGGTATTAATGCGGAACTCGATGAATCGATGATACACCATGAAACTCCTGCAACAGTAGATGCCTGCGCGACACTTTGGCAACGGTTAGATAATCGACGACGAGCGGCAGAAGCTAAGCGAGGAAATAAAAAGCCTTGGAATGCTACTGCTGCTCCGACCCCTCGCCCCCCACCAGGGAATCCTGTCCCTATTCCTCGCGCTGCCGCCCCAGCTGTCAATGCACCTGTCCGTGAGAACCACCCCTCATTCCGCCCGGGAGGTGATGTACCGATGGATCTGTCCGGGGGACGTCGTCGTCCCACCCCCACTGAAAGAAATGCCCGCTTAGCTGAGGGCCGATGTTTCTATTGCGGAGGAGTTGGACATATGGTTAGGGATTGTCCCCAAGCAAGGGCAACTGGAAATCAACCAAGGAGACCAGTGATGAGGGGAGCGGCGTTGAGGATGGAGGAAATTGACGGAAGCGATAACGAGTCGGCAAAAGATTTGTCCCTGCACTAAGTGTCTTAGCCCAGGGACCATTTAAGGATTTTTCTAGGATGCATATTTCTGGGTTTTCGGTATCTGAGGAGGAAATGGATGGGAACCAATTTGTAGTAACTTGTTTAATTTCACAGAATAAAAATACTTTCGTACCCACCTACGCCCTTATTGATACCGGAGCATCAGGATATGCTTTCATCGATGAATCTTTTGCACGCCACAACAATCTCACCATGACCCCACTCAAAATACCCCGGCATGTAGACGTTATAGACGACAGACCTATCAAGTCAGGAAAGATTACCCATATTGTGGAGGTCTCACTAGACATTCATGGCCATCGAGAGACTGCGTCATGTTTTGTGACCAAGTTGGGACATTATCCGATCGTGATGGGGATACCTTGGATGCGACGTCATGATGTTACAATTCGACCAAAGGAAAATTTGCTTATTTTCGACTCTCAAAGCTGCTGTGAATATTGTTCGCTCAGTGGAACCGCAATTACAGTTCATGGTATATCGACTCCCTTACCGGAAACTCATACCGTTACTGTCTCAGCAACCGAGAAACCTACTGTCGATATTAAACAACTAATACCGAAGGAGTTCCACCGCTATGTCCAAATGTTTGAAGAATATGATGCTTCAGCGCTTCCGCCACACCGACCGTTCCATGATATGAAGATAGTATTAGAAGAAGGCAAACAACCACCATGGGGACCAATATATGCTTTATCCCAAACAGAGTTGAAGGCACTTTGGGACTACCTTCAAGAGAACCTACCTAAGGGAATTATCCGTCATAGTGAATCACCAGCGGGGGCACCTATCCTATTCGTCAAGAAAGCCGATGGAACTCTTCGTTTATGTGTCGACTATCGGGGCCTCAATGCAATTACGATTAAGAATCGTTATCCATTACCGTTATTGAAGGAAACTTTGGCCAAATTGTCAAGAGCAAAATACTACACCAAGTTAGATTTACGTTGGGGGTACAATCAAATCAGAATAGCGGAAGGAGATGAATGGAAAACGGCATTCCGGACTCGGTACGGACATTTTGAATATACGGTGATGCCCTTTGGATTAGCGAATGCTACTGCTACGTTCCAACATTGGATCAATGATATCCTACGTCCCTATTTGGATCAATTCGTGACAGCTTATTTGGATGATATCCTTATCTACTCCGAGTCTCTTATAGAACATAAGGATCATATTCGAAGGGTTCTAAAAGTACTTGATGAAAATCATGTTCATCTCAAACCCGAAAAATGCGAATTCATGGTTCAAGAAACAAAATACCTGGGCCTGACCCTTACTCCGAATGGTAATCGAATGGATCCGAAGAAAGTTATTGATGTTTTGGAATGGTCCACACCGACGAATCTCCATGATGTTCAGGTATTTTTGGGATTTGCAAACTTTTATCGACGGTTCATCTTAGGATATTCAAAGATTGTTGCCCCACTTACAGCCCTGACAAAGAAAAATGTTAAATTCGAATGGACGGATGAAAGGGAGGAAGCATTTCAAACCTTAAAAAAGATGTTCACAACAGCACCTATACTAGTTCATTTCGACCCGGATCGAAAGATTGTGGTGGAAACCGACGCATCTGATTATGTTTCAGCAGGAATCCTTTCACAACGTGATGATGAAGGAGTTTTACATCCAGTCGCTTTCTTTTCCAAGAAACATTCCCCTGCGGAATGTAACTATGAAATCTATGACAAAGAACTCCTAGCGATTGTTCGATGTTTTGAAGAATGGCGACATCATCTAGAAGGAGCACAATTCCCCATTGAGGTTTTCAGCGATCATCGAAACCTGGAATATTTCATGACGACAAAATTATTAAATCGTCGACAAACCCGTTGGTCTGAATTTCTTTCCCGTTTTGATTTCATTATACAATTTCGACTGGGAAAACAAGGAGCAAAACCCGATGCATTAACTAGAAGGTCAGGTGACCTACCTAAAGAGGGGGATGAAAGGTTGACGCATCAGAGCCAAGTGGTTCTGAAGCGAAAAAATTTGGATACAAAGCTAAGTTTGTTCGCGGGTTCTTTATCAAATGAATCCGCTGAAGGAATGTCTACTGTGGAGGAGTTATTTTCAAAAGCTTACCAAGTTGATAGTTTCCTAAACGAGATTCTTGCTATGCTCCGGAGCGACGTTCGACATTCAAATAAAATTTCACTTGCCGAATGTACGGAAGACAACAACGGTCGGCTACTTTATCGAGGTGCACTCTACGTACCAAATGACAGTGACCTCCGGCTGAAACTCCTAAAAGAATATCATGATAAACCATCAGCAGGCCATCCGGGTAGAGCAAAAACATTGGAACTCTTAAGTCGGGAGTACTATTGGCTACAAATGCGAAAGTATGTAGATCGATATGTTAGGAATTGTAATGTGTGTGCCCGTAGCAAGGCACCACGCAATGCGCCCTATGGAGTACTTCGCCCAATGCCAATCCCCGATGGACCATGGACAGATGTCTCGATGGATTTTGTTACCGACCTCCCTGCGAGTGATGGTTATAATGCGATCCTGGTTGTTGTTGATAGACTAACCAAAATGCGACACCTAATACCAACAACTAAAGAGGTGGACTCGAAGGAAGTAGCAAGGCTATATATCGATAACGTTTGGAAACTACATGGACTACCTGATATGGTTGTGTCCGACAGAGGAACACAATTTGTTGCGGAATTTTGGAAGTCGCTTTGCAAACGCCTGGAAATATCTCCACGATTCTCCACCGCATTTCACCCCCAAACTGATGGACAAACGGAAAGGATCAATGCCATAATGGAACAATATCTCCGAAGCTATGTCTCCTACCAGCAAGATGATTGGGCCCGGCTGTTGGCAATGGCTGAGTTCGCAACAAATAACCATATTTCGGAAACAACAAAAGTCTCACCTTTCTATGCCAACTCGGGAAGAAATCCCAGGATGACTTTTGGTCCCTTGGAACATGGTAAAACGACAGCGGAAGATCAAGCCAACAGCATTGCAAAAGAGATGAAGGACATGGTGGAGTTTCTGAAGAGCGAAATGTTTCGGGCGCAAAGGATACAAGAGGAGTCGGCTAACCTAAATCGTTCTCCTGCCACTCGTTATCATCTAGGAGATAAAGTTTTCTTGTCGACCCGCCATGTTCTAACAAAGCGACCCTCCAAGAACTTTGATTGGAAACGGATTGGTCCTTATAGCATCAAACGAATCGTCAACCCCTATGCTTATGAGCTAGAACTTCCCCGCTCTATGAAAATCCATCCAGTATTCCACGTTTCATTGTTGTCACCTGAAGCGGGTAACCCATTACCTGGACAACAACAGTCACCACCACCTCCGGTTGAGATCGAAGGGGAGGAAGAATGGGAAGTCGAGGATATTGTGGACTCTAGAAAATGAAGGGGTGGCTTTGAGTACCTGGTACGATACACTGGATATGATGATGCCTCTTGGCAACCGCTATCGGACCTTGAGCATTCACCCGATATTATTCGACGGTTCCATGAACGCTACCCACGGAAACCTAAGCCTACCAGGAGGTAGGCCTTAGAAGGGGGCGTAATCTGTAACGGCAATATTGCATTTCGGCTAAGCTGATAGATTGGATTGGGAAGAGGAGGTATTGCGCGGTTGAACTATGATTTGTAATGGGGTTTCTGTTATGTTCTTTCGGTTTCCATTACGCGGGGCATTAGTCATCAATGGACTAGGAGTTGGATATATAAGGGGGCGTTGTCTCGTGCCTTTTGATGTTTTCCTTCCTTTCCTCTTCTTCTCACGGAACCTCTTGTATCTACTCCACGAATATTACTTTTGTTCCACGCCTCGTCATAGAGTTCAACTAGTTGTCATACTAGGTAGAACTACTCCATAGCCCATAGCCTTGAATACCTATTGCCACGTTCTCACCTCGGTTGTATTCCTTGGCACCCTAGTCCCTACGTCCATAGACCCCCGTTACATTAACACTCTAACAACACTCAGCACAATATCCTATGTTAATATCCAACACAACATGTTTCAAGTGAAACAAAAACATCCCTCAATGAACCAATCAGAAGGCTATAAAAGCACATTGCATATGCAGGTTATAATTATATACTTATTAGATATAGCTCCGGCTTCCAAAAGGATGTTCATGATAATGGTGAAAATTCTCGGGTCACATCCAGGAATGGAAGAAGGGCGGGGACCACGGGGTTGTGGGGGGGGGGGGGCAAACCAAGACAATTCAATTTAGGGATGTGGTATAACCTACCGCGCGGCTTTCCGCGGCACATATATCTAACCATCTTTTATAGCTCAAGATGTCGCATATATCGTGAATTCTCTGACGTATCCTCTGGAGAATCATGATCGAATCCTTACGATCAGGTCCGCACGTCATTCAAACTTCTTTGGGTGTCTTCCTATATATCAAAACAAGTGTTCAATGTAATATCATATACCCTTAGTGATCATCAACATCACCGTGTTGGATCGTTGGAATTATGATTAGTTGTACGCATATCCAATATTTGATTGATCAATTGAGCAATCCATGTTGGCCGGGAGCTTAAGGTGGTCAATAAGTGATGCACAAGAAAAACGTTTCGAGGCTTAGTTCTCTTAGAAAACCCTTAGATGAGTGGGATAATGGATGTCACGATTAATCCCATTGAGGTTCGAGGTATCTTGAAAGCGTTTCTCAGACGTGAGACCCGATACGCGAACACGCCAATTCAAGAACACATTCAAACCCTAACCCTGACTTTATCTATCCGTCTCTCCAAAGATAAGATCCTCTTTCCAGACGCAAGTGGACATAAGACGAGATCGAGAAGAATTCCCTTTCTCCTCTTGCCTAACATTTAATCAGCCGTCACCGATGAAAGGAAAAACAACAGTGACTGTAAATGAATAAATGACGTTCGCGCTCGGCCCCTGTCTGTTATCCCTAGCTTGGTCACTAGTAGTAATCAGGTCCTAGAGATGTCTAAAGAGCTATCATTATATAGCTATTAATATTATTGGTTGGATAAATACTATTAATCTTCAAGTACCAATATCGCCCCGGGTAGTCGAGATTATGCTTGGAAGTTAATATCATCGTGTACTTGTATCATTTTGGGTAGTTGCGATGCTGATCATTTGCATCACATATCGTAGAGTATTATAGTAAAACTAACCAAAAGGACATGTTGTTTACTAATATCCTCAGGCTGGACTAGGTTTAATCTCTCCATAGTCACTAAACAATGTACGGTACGGCTGAGATAAATGGTTTATGTATAGTATATCTCTATTGGGGTCTATTTATTATGCACTGGATTAAAGACTAGTTGCCAGCAGGCTGGCTAGCTAGCCCCCGAATGATCCTACTCTTCTTTGGATAAGTAAGTATGTATATGTATAACATCTAAACAGTGGACCTAATGTAAGTTATTATTTGGAAGAAGTTCGCTCGATCTCTCTAGTTTCTAGGGTATTTAATCCGCGAGTAGGTCGCTTCACGTACATCTTTGGTCCATAATGTGGGAATGTAGTTTCAGGCTGATCAGCATGAGCGCAAACGTAGAGCGCTCTTATACCCAGATATATGCCAAGGACTGACTACCTGCGCCTATGATATATACCGGACACAGCTCCAAGGCTCGAAGAGTGAATTTGGCTCGCTGAATAATTGCCAGCTAAAGTTATATAGGCAACTTTGTACCATTCTACTCTGTCCCCGACAAAGGTGAGCATATGATTAGTGAGGAGCTAGAAACCCTAACCCCCATGGCAACCAGCCCACCCACCACAAATGAACGGGCTGCGAACATGACACTGGCTTGCCCGGTATGCGGGGATCAATTATACTATGGGAGGTGCAGCTCCTTAGGTGGAAAGTAGAATATCACGGTGGCTTGGATTGGCTGGGGGCATCAATCACTATTATTATATTAACTAACTGGGAGCTAGCTGGTGCTGGATCATAGGGGCTGGCCATATTGTCAACTGCGGAAAATGGCAATGAGCGACTATATAGATGAGAGTTGGCTAGAGGCAAATATTGGAGCCTTGGGGTGCTATAGGGGAGGGGGGATGCTCAGGAGGGGAGAGACGGCCTCGTGGTTGCGAGGTCACGTGGGCTACTAGTAATAAGTATGTACGGGATGGGGCGCAAGTGCTCTAGCCTAGGTATTTGTGGGAGAGCGTGTCTACCATCAGGTATATGTACATATGTATGTGTCCAGGCCTGTACTGGGAGGTTCAAATTGGAAACACGAGTGATGGTGGGTGACTCTGGCATATAAATATCCATGTCACTGAGCAGCATATACAAAATTACAAGCGGAGTACTCCTATTCTAGGTACTGAGGTGGGGTGTACCTACTTGTATGCATGCAGCTGCAGGCTATTCTACAGAGTCTGGTAGAATTATTGCGAAAGTCAGAACTAAAAGAGTGGGCTTCTTGGTCCGTGCTCACTGCAGAAATTCCTTTAAGGGCCAATAGGACTATCGAGTCACGGAAAACCCACTTTCGCAATAATTCTACCAGACTCTGTAGTTCGAGAAGTGCGTCAATCCGGCTGCAACCCTCACTTGCCCAACGATTCTTATTGGTGCGTTCGTTGTGGGCACATGGTGTGGGATCAGGGTTAGGCCGGGATGATTCCAAGTTTCACAGAATAATGTACCGGGTGTTGAGGGTAAGTGATCAGAATCTGATAAGTGAATGTTGCAGTGAATACTATGTACGTGTGTTTTGTCTCATCAGATTCTGATCACTTTTCCCCACACCCTAGTACAGTCACACCTCGCTATGCCGGATGGCTAAGATTCGCCAAATCTTGTACGGGATAGCAAATATTCCTAAGAAACCAGGGGTAACAATTGATTTTGCAGCGGAAAAATAGAATTCTCAGGGAATTTCATACGGGACAGCAAGGGATCCGGCATATTGAGTTCCGCCATAGCGAGGTGCAACTGTAATCTCAGTCCCACCAAGATTTCGGCTGTCTTGAAGTGTAGCAATGGTTTTGGTTTTTTATCCATCTCATTGTTGGAGTAATGCTCAAGTCACTGGTGTAGGAAAGGGGACTCGTACCCAGCTTGTACTTAACAGGGACGTGACCGAACCCTTCAACCATCATCAATTCAGTCCTCTTCATCACACCCCGTACTGTTCAAACTCATTTGGTTCCAGCTGCAGCATGTCAAGAAAACATATTAGTCTCTAACACCCTATGAGGGGAGAGCTTCGTATTCGCTGATATACATAGAAACTATGAAGCTAGCAAAGGAAGAAAAGCAAGCAATCAAGGGACAGATCATAACCTTCGTGAACAATCTAGAAATATAAAATAGAAGCCATGATGGGATATAGAATAGGACTTAAAATTATAAAAGAAAGCACTGGGTATAGGTCACACCGGCACACTTCGCTAAGAACATGAAAGACCCAAAGAAATAAATGAAATGGAATATATAGTGGACTTACTATCAGGTAAAGAAGAAGATATACAGTGAATGAAGGAAATAGTGGCCAGCAATGAGTAAAGTGACACCTGGAACAGTCCAAATAACTCAACTAAAATAAAAATGGGGAAAAACGCAAAGAAAGTAAAGAGAGAGGAATAGTCGAACTAAGAGATGTCCCTGTGTGCTGATCTATATTTTGTAAAGCCGGTTCCCAAAGGTTTTCGTGAGTCAATTACATAAGCAGCGGTTGGAACATGACAGAGGACGACGGGTGAGCGCCTGAGATGCCAACAGGCAATAATGACATTTCGAGGGCGATACAGCAGAGGAGAAGGGAATGATAATTGCGTTCTCTTGGGTTTTTGGGACAGTTGCAGCTGTAGCGAAGATAATGTGACAACCTTGATCAACAGTGAAGAGTTTTTTGAGCTGTGCCATTCAGAGGGGACATACAGACAATGCACCCCGCGGTGGTCGCCCTCCCAAGCTCAATGACCGTGATAAGAGATACCTTGTCAGAGCAGCAAAGCGTGAGCGGAAAATGACAAGAGCAGAATCCCGACGATGGTATGCACCTCATGTTTCGCTTCATACTATTGATCGGGCCCTACGAGAGTCGAAAATCAGAAAATGGAGAGCAACAAAACGAATTGCCCTGACAACGGAACAAACCCAAGAATGCCAAGCTTAGGCATTAGCCCACTGGAACTGGTTTTTGGAGGACTGGGGGAAAGTGATTTGGAGCGATGAGTGCATAGTTGAGAAGTCACGAGACCCCCGCCAGACTTGGATCTTTAGGTCGCCATGGGAGAAATGGTTAAGTTTAAGGACTGCATTGATCCTGTTCAGCGATCAGGTAGAGTGACCATGATGGTATGGGGGTGTTTTTACAGAAATCAGCGGGGCACTCGGGCCTTTACTCTCATCATTGTCAAGTCCTTCAATCGCCATATCTATATTTTGCTCAGGCTGCTGCAGTAGTACCTTTTACCACCTGTAGTAGACAGGATACAACAAACCCTTGAGGGCCCGGCACTGTTCATGCAGGATAACTCTTAGGTCCATACTGTAGAGGAAACCCTAAATCACTTGAAGAGTTGTGGTTATCGCCTACACTGGCATAGTCATCCCAAATACTCACGTGATCTAAATCCAATTGAAATGGGATGGACGGAGCTCAAGATCCGTCTTCAACAGCAATATCAAGATATAAAAGATACCCCTGAAGGCCCGGTAAAGGTTAAGGAGAAGCTAGCAGAAGTGTTGCCTTTAGTATGGGAAACAATTCCAAATGAACCTTTTGAGAGATTGTGGACTCGGAGATCTATGCCAGTAAGGGTGGAGGCAGTAATTCAGGCAGAGGAATGGTATACCAAGTACTAGAAGCTATCTATATACTGTTTTCTAATTCTCCTGTACTTATTCTTTCATTTACAAGCTCTAAATTTGTTCTTCGAAGCATTCATTTGCTTTCTTTACTCACTTGCGGGTTCTCCAGCGGGTCCTCGAACCCTTCTTATGTAATCGGATCGCGAAAACATTTGGGTACCCGCTGTATCATCATTGAGTGCCATATAGCTATCGTGATGCTTGTCGTTTCGTCTAGCTGAGGACAGAGCTAGGGACATTAACTTCCGTCTACTCCAGAAGTCTGACTACCGCCATCCGCCTATTCTCCGATGCAACTTTTAATGCCGTTTGTCCATTACCATCAAGAGTTGAGATATCGGCTCCCCCTATTATTAGCAATCTGACACATCCCGCATTCCCCCTATACGCTGCCCAATGTAATCGTGTTTTACCGTCGACGTTCGTTGCCGAGATCATGTCGGGTCTAAGGTTTATGAGGGTCTGGGTCACAGACTCACTCCCGCTATGCGCCGCCCAGTGCAAGGCTGTTTGGCCATCTTGATTCTTAATCGAAATACTGGTGCTGAGCTTGATTAGCAACAGAGTGGTTTCTAGATATCCCTTTACCACTGCGTTGTGTAATGGTGGATCTCCATCATGGTCCAAGATATTGATATCGATTCCCTCCTCCACCAGAGCCTTGATCACCTCTTCATGGCCATTGAATGCTACGTTGTGCAATGAAGTTTGTCCACTCTTGGCGGGGGCTATGATCTCAGCTCCCTTCCCAATCAATGTCCGAACCACCGATGCATGCCTTGCAGCGGAGGCCAGCTGGAGTGGTGTCTGTCCACTATGATCCTTGGCCTCGATGCCCGCTCCTTTCTCAACCATTAGCAGGACAAGAGGATCACGCCCCTTTCCGGCTGCGCTGTGCAATGGTGTCCTCCCATAATTGTCCCTAATTCTCATGTTGCCCCCTCTAGCGATCAATAGATTGAGAACTGCCTCACGCCCTGTTTGGGGAAATACCCAGTGCTAAGCGATAATTCTGGAGCGTTTTAAACTGATGATATTGTAAACCGGATTCCCTTGACTTGTTGGCTGATGATGCCTCTAAGCCTTCGGAGAATCCTACCCTATTTATACATGTTTGAGGCTATGCCAAGGCCCTCTCTACAATACTATCTATTAATACGATAATAACATAACGCCCCCAAAGATAACCCAGATAGAAAAGCGCCCCTGCATAGTTACGTCCTCCATTCTAATTCCGACACGTAAACCTGAACCTTGCAATTACCAGTCATCGGGCTGTATCATACTATTGTCCTAGACATACTTCCCTAAGTAGAACAGCGGGCAGCTATAAGCCCCGTTTCTATTCTGTCCGGGTGAGACACCCAATAGTAAGTGTGTCATCACAATAGCCTAATACTAGTGTGGTAGCACTATGTGCATCCACACTACCCGATATCTTTCTATGCTTGTCCTTCCGTTACCCAACTGTCTTTGTATCACAACCCATCACTCGCACTCCACACTGTCCTTCGTCTTTTAGAACAGTGTCCCGTGATTCCTGTAATACGCCCCCCCTCTACGGCCCAATGCAATGCTGTCTTCCCGTCACAATCCACAGCGAAGATATAGCTTCTTTTTCCTACCAGTAGTCAGATCGCGGCTTGGAATGCTGAATTCCTCGTCTTGCTTAGTCGCTTATTCTGAGTTAGGAACCGGATCAAAACTTGTCGCTCTTCTTTTGTTGCTTTGTATAATGCGTTGCGGTACATCTCCGAAATCCTAGCTCCCCTTTCGGTTAACAGGCAAGATATCCGTTCATGACTCTACCTTGCCGCACAGTGTAACACCATTCGCTTGTCACTGTCAATGGCGCAGATATCTGCCCCCTCCTTCAGAAGTTGTTTAGTTATCATATAGTGCCCTATGTTGGCTACCAAATGCAGTAGGGCCATACGTTTCAGATACCTGTTGAAATAATATCCAGGGTTTGCCGTCAAGATGCAGACTTGTTGGAAGTACTTAATATTGTTCTGGCTCTCGAGAAATCTGTGAACAAAGGGAGTAGTTGTGTTCTGATCGCAGACTTTAAGGTGGAGGGATAGGTAGTGGGCTGCGTATTCCAGGAAGGGGATAAGTCTGGACTCGGGATTGATAGTCTAGATTTGATGTGCAAGCACCTTGAGCAAAAGCATCCGACGAGGTATATGTTGTGCAGGCAATAGCAAGTTGGAGATCCATATCCTTTGGAAGCAAGGAGTGGCTAACAAGGTATTCCTGCACGGTATAGTGAACGAGTCGGACGGTCCTGGTAAACTCGTCGGCTGTTAAAAGACCGGCACAACCACCAAGCAGTGTTGTTCGATTAGGCAAGGCCACTCTGTTGGGTGTGTGCTGTTCGCCGGGCTTGATTGAGACAGCTACTTGGAACTCTTCGAAGTGAATGTGCGCTTGGCATTTATAAGCCATGACAGAACCTTGAACGCTAACTTTCTGCGATGTTCATGTTGAGCTTTGATGGTTTGCATTGCTTTTTCATATATTAAGTTTCGAGGTTTGGGAGTTTCTCTGCTAGTTGACATGTTCAGTTGTTGGAGAGTATCCAGGATCGCAGCTTGGCTTGTCTGCTGGCAGAAATGGTGGATATAAAAACTGACGAGCAAGAGTCTGAAAGAGATCAGTAAAACTTTTGCTTTGAGTTTTTCAAAAACTATGCACTTAAGTGTGGAGGGGGGGGGGGGGGTGCACTGATCGGGCACTTATATTCCTTGAGTACACAGTCGGTTGAAAGAGGAGGCTAATTCGTGGCATTGGGTGCCCTGTATGAGGTTATTTGCTTGCGGATGCTCACCCAGTTTGTCGTTTACGTAAAGCTTGATGTCATCATCCCTTGCTAATATCTCGATCTCTGGGGTGTTTACGAGGGACACGTTAATATCTCCCGAGTGTGGGTGATTGGTTAGGAATATATTAAAACGATCATGCTTCATATAATTCAATAGTAAAGGAGGGTCTCGCTGGTTCTCTGCTTGACATTCATTCAAGCCATCGAAGACGAGGAATACACGAGAGAAGGAAGAGAGCAACGTCATGAGAGCGTCGTGTAACTCATCCTGATTTGCCTTTCGGATATCCTTCTCCAAACTTTCATGTAATACTTCGATGGGAGAAGGTATTCGAGTAGCTTGAGAAACCAGTTGCTTGACGAGACTCGCAAGAAGAGTTGTAGGCTTTTGTTAGTGTATTTCCTCGAAGGATACGTAGGGAATGACGTATTATCCGACTCCAAACTCTGAAGTTCATCGATAACAACAGAGCTATCAAGAGATCGGTTTAGTGATATCAAAGCACAGTAGAGTTGGCGCAAAGGGTATAACATACGTGATGTAGGTCCTTCCAGCACCGGCTAGAATGACAGTACCTGCCAGCTATCACTTCTAATGTACAGCGGTGGGTATTAAGTCATCGGACAACCTAGCCACAATTTTGGCTGCAAACGTGTATTTTGGTGACGTTCTGTCTGATCACTTATTACCCACCGCTGTACACAAGCCTAACTTCATGGTAAACATTGATAGATGATGGCGCATAGGCCTGAATGTACATACGGATACGGTGAGTCCATAGCATTGATCCATATGGCTTCTCCTTGTCAAACTCACAGAATTCAGGGCACTTCAGAAACCACTCTCCTGTCCCTCTTTGTCTCAAACTGTGGATTTCCATGTATTTTATTTTGGTGATTCCCATATATAGGTAGGCAAGAGGATCATCTTATTCCCCCACCAGTAAAGAGTTTAGGCAGGAAACAACTACTAGTAGTATCCGTGTCTCCGGACATACCGGAATGAAAGTCTTCCATATTCTGTCTTCGAAGAGCCTCCTTCTCTCTGCATCTCGTCTGAGTTATAACCTCGTACTGTAGGCCTTGCACTATACCACTAATACCTCTTGAAATAGGGTGTCCGGCACGGTTCATAGTATTGGAGGATTCCAATCATTTCATTATACTATTTGTCATCGGTTTATGACTCATTTTTCCGTTAGTCATTCTATTTACTTACACGTCCATGACTCATTCTATTTCTTTTGTACCACCTTTCATTAGTATAAATATGGGGCATTCCCCTTTAACTAGAACAAAAACAACACGATCAAGTACTTTACTTCTCCTACATACTTTCTGCAGGTTATGAGCCTGGGGACCACTCACGCTTATACACTCTTTACCATTTTTAGCAACAAGTACACTTTCTCGTTTCACTTTCAAACATGTCTGAGAGGAGCATCAAAATTCCCACACTTCAATACAAGCTGGACGGTCAAGGGCATTACACTGTATGGAGAGACCTTGCTACCCGCATATTGAAAGTTCATGATCTGTGGAACTTGATTAATGGTTCAAGTAAGTATCCCATGTTGACCAACACCACCACTACTATACCTACAACGGCACCACAAGCAACAGGTAGGACAGCAGAGGCTGAGGGAAATGAAGAAGAAACCTCAGATAACGCTGGGAAATCAGCAATTGGGACAAAAAGAACAACCTCGCGGTTGTATTCCTTCAATCTAATATCGAATTCGATGTTACTCTCATGCTCACACATGCCGATACCACTTACCACCTCTGAATTCAGTTTTAGGACAGATTCAATCGGAAAACCGTTGTCTCCATCCGCTCACTCTTCATTAAGGTCATCATGCTACAGTATACGCCTGACAAAGGTATCAAGAAACACCTAGTTCAACACTCTTTGGTCATCACTCCTGACTAAAACAAGCAACTCTACAAACAAAACCAAGGACCCATTCGGTTACCAACTTCAGCACCTCGCATCTGTTTCAGAATCGAAAGCATCCTTCCTACTACTCTCACTCCGGCACAAATACCTCGAATCAGTAATAAACAAGCTGGAAACCAAGCTCAAAATCAAATTCGATAATGTTTATGAAAACCTGTTGGATATGTACTCACGTCGCAAAAATAAATGAGAAGCAGCTGGGGAAGCCTACACAATCAGTCGAAGAAACCAAGGACATGGAAACAAAAACAATGTCAGGAACACAAGTAACAACAAAACAGAAAATTGGGACGTCACATGCACCTGGTGCACTAAGAATGGAGAATATGCAAATGGCCACAGGCACAAAATTGCAAGAAATTCAAAGCTTTCAGAGATAAGGAGAAGTCTGCTGAATCTAGCAACCTCAACGTCGAGTACAGTACTACATTTCACACAAAACTAGACCTCCTTTGTATCCCTGATCTTTCTGGCCTTTCCATACTTGAAGAAACCAATGTATTTACAATGCCGGTTGACTTCGATCTCATCAACTTCTCAGATGACAACTTGGATATAAACATGGAAGATTACTTTGACTTCATTGTTGGACCTTCCACTTCCGATAACAAGGCATGGATTTTCAATCCTGGCGCAACCAACTATATTTCTGGAATACAAGTTATCAATCCCTCTCCTCACACTGGAACAATCACTGTTGGAAGTGGCCGCAAACTTAAAATAACCGGAATTGGCAATGTCGCAATCAACATATCAAATGGCCTGTTCACTCTGCAGAATGTATTCTTGATCCCAGAATCTGACAATACCAGCAACAACCTCATGTCTTGTTATTACCTTGCCAAAAAGGAATTCACAACAGGGACACAAAATGGCTTTACCATCTACAAACCGAAGAGCAAGGAAATTATCGGGATCTTTAACCCAAACAGTATTTGTTTGGAGAAATGGCCAGTGCTAAGCGATAGTTCTGTAGCATTTAAACTGATGATATTGTAAACCGGATTCTCTTGACTTGATGGTTGATGATGCCTCAAGTCATCGCAGAATCCTGTCCTATTTATACATGTTGAAACCTATGCTAAAGCCCGCTTTATAATACGAAGTGATAAAATGATAACAGAATAGGATAATGCTCTCGGAGGTAGCCTAAATGGAAACGCACCCCCGCATAGTTCCGTCCTCCATTCTAATTCCGACACGTAACCCTAAACCTTGCAATTGCCAGTCATCGAGCTGTATCATACTATTTTCCCAAACCTACTTCCCTAAGTAGAACAGCCTGCAGCCGTAAGCCCCGCTTCCTATTCTATTTCGGGTGAGACACCCAATAGTAAGCGTGCCGTCATAATAGTATATTACTAGTGTGGTAACACCGCGTACCCCCACACTACCCGATACCTTTCTATGCTTGTCCTTTCGTTACCCGACCATCCTCACGTCACAACCCGTAACTCGTATTCCTAGCTATCTTAAACCTGCTAGAACAGTGTTCCGTTGTTTTCCGTTACAGTACTTCCCTCTCCATTTTTGAAACCAAGGAACCCTGCCCACATCTCTCTGCCAACAGCAGCTTTTATGACTGTCACCAACAGCTCTGAAATTCTCCCGCTTCCTCACTCTCACGGTCACACACAATCGATGCCGATCCTAAGTTTCTACCACTATCTGATCAAATGGAAATATATAACATATTTGAACTCGGTAAATTAACTAAATCTCACCTTGCTCCATTCACCGAACCTCAATCCAAACCACAACTGGAACTAATTCACTCAGATTTAAGCGGCAAGTTCTCGACTCCTTCCCTGTTCAGTTTCAGTTACAAAAGTACTTTCATCGATGATTAATGCAGGCACACTTACCTCTACTTCCTTAAAAAGAAGTCAGATGCAGCAGCTGCTACACAATGATACATTTTATATATGGAAAATGAATTGTACAAAATGGTTAAATGTTTTCGAAACGACTATGTTGGGAAATACATCTCCAACGACGTTAAACAAGTTCCCGACTCCGAAGGCATAAACCATGAGTTCACTGTATTTTACTCCCATGAGTCCAATGGAACAGCAGAACACTTTAACCGAACGATAGCAACAATGGCACGATCCAACTTGCTTAATAACAACCTTCCCGAAAACTTATAG
Organism: Morchella importuna; assembly: GCF_003444635.1. NCBI lineage: Eukaryota > Fungi > Ascomycota > Pezizomycetes > Pezizales > Morchellaceae > Morchella > Morchella importuna. The sequence continues at coordinate 19,246 of NW_025763477.1, read as the reverse complement.
TCAGAAGCGATCAACACTATGGTATATGTCAAAAATTGTTTTCCACACAAACCAAACCCAAATATGACAACATATGAAGCTTACCGGAAAGAAACCCTTCATTGGTCACCTCCGATCGTTCGGTAAACTATGTTAAAACACATACCCATCGAAGCATGACCAGCAGGAACAAAACTGGATGGAAGGGCTATAACGGGACAATTTTGCGGATATGGAGACTCTGAAAAAACTGTCATGTCTATATACTATTATAAAAGAAAGTAGTTCTCTCTTGTCATTTTAGGTTTAAAGATACATCCTTAGGGGAAGATATGGAAATCAGAGCAAACACCGATGTACCACCCAAACCAAAACAAATTGAGATCAAACAAGAACCGACTTCACGTCCGTCAATGGCTAAACAATACAGAATATACGATGACGATCCAAGTGATGACGACATGATTAACAAACAAAAAATTCGCGAAACAATGAAAACACACTTCCGATACTTGTTTGGAAGAACACTCAAGTATAGTGGGGGCCTGATATCCGAGGCCCGCAACTGAACGTGCCCTGCATAATGATAATGAAACAGATACTGCTCAGCCGAGACGTAACCCAGCAAGGAAATGAAAAGCTCTGGCCAGGTACGGACACAACATTCAGCATTACACAACCCTAACAGAATCAACAAACTATCACTAAGCAATCAACAGTCCTAACTCCCAAGAATGGCAAAATTCTATGAAAGTTGAACTCGACTCACTCGCCAGGAATAACAAATGGAATCTGGTCAACTGCAAATGGGTATACAAAATCAAACTCGGACCCAATGGAACCCCAATCGGTACAGTGCCTGACTAGTTACAAAGGATTTCTCACAGGTTCCTGATCAAGATTTGAATCGAACCTATGCCCCGGTCAACCGATACAAATTCATCAGAGTACCCCTCACTCTACTCCTTTCAAACCGGTGGCCAATGCGATTAGGTGTATGTAATAAGAACATTTTTATGCGGCAAACTCAAGGAAAAAATCTACATGAAATCTCCTCTAGGTTATCCCACTCCCAGCAAGGCATGCAAACTAATCAAAAACATCTGCACCTTCAAACATTCTTCAAGGGAATGGTTCTATGCCCACTTCTCTAAAGCGCTAATCAAAATAGGATTCAGCAAAATAAACTTCGACGCTGGTGTTTTCATAGACAAAACAGGTGAAGTAGTTATTGCAATCTATGTGGATGACCTCCTCATATTCTACTTATCCATTGAACGCAAAAATCAAATCAGCCTCCTACTACATTCTAAATTTGAAATGATGGGAACTGGCACAGCCAACTGGGCACTCGAAAACAACCTGATCCACACTAATACTGGCATTATCCTCTCACAGGAAGTCTATCTCACGTGTGTACTATTAAAATACGCTTTCGATGAATCCAAACCTGTAGCAACATCTACTAATCAGCAAAAAACGGGTTTCGACAGGACGAGTCCGCGCGCTCAGATGTCCAACTTCGACTTCCCCGCCCAAAACCTCGTCCCGGCACCACCAAAATGTGATAGGTCATCTTTTGGCGCCTAATAAGCATACAAACTGTGATATCTCATCTTTTAACATCTAGTAGGCTTCCAAAATATGACCTGTCCCCTTTTAACGTCTAGTAAGTGTTCCAAATATGACACCTCGTCTCTTGACGCCCTACTGCTTCCCAACATGCTACCAACCGTAGCGAAATTGCCTAAGTCCTGCCGCTGGCCCTGAGCTCACTAGCGAATGATGTCAGATTTGACATCTGGAGGATCTCCACTTGCCTACCTGCTGCCTTCCTGCCTATCCGCCTACCTTCCTCTCGACCCCTACCTCAACACCTACTTCCTACCGGTGTCAGCATCTACCTCCCACCTGAATCGATACCTACCTCCTACTTGCGGTTAAGCGTACCTACTATCAGCAACGATGCCTACATTCTACCTACAGCGATACCCACCCCGATGCCTACTTGCTACCAGCAGCGATCCCTGGATACGTATTTACCTACTTTTGCATGTTGACGCCTAAACTGACACCGCTACGGGCTGCTAAACAATTGTCAGGTAATAGCATCAAATTAGCAGCAAATTGACGCCCAAAACGACACTAAAACATAGACTAATTGCGACAAGTCGACACCTAAATCAGCATCAAATCTACGCTCAAATCTACTATCAAATCTACACCCAAATCTTTGACTGACGGTGCATGAAATCAACGTCACTTCAGCTCCTAATAGGTAGGTGGGTGAGCAAGCAGGTGGGGAGTAGGCAGGTAAGCAGGCAGGTACGGGGTAGGTAGGCAATCAGGCAGGCAGGCAGCGTGTGGAGGTAAGTAGGCACACAGTCAAGCGCGGCGGTAGGTAGGGCACTAGCAAATATGTATATAGAGAAATAGATAGACAGATAGGCGAATATATATGACTGACGTGCGGAAACAATGTCCTAGTTGATGTACCTTTTGCTGAGTGATCTCATTCTGCCAGCGAAAACTCCTAGCAAAACTCGTTAACCGGGCCAAATATACTAGCGTGCAGACTAGATCAGACTTTGTTAGACATCAAAAGACGAATTTGCATCTAGATCTGTCACGTCGACGTCCTTTGGGAAAGATGCGCACTGGCTACATTCCTGTATGCACCGGCGTCGGTCTACAAGTAAGTAAAAGTCTCGAATCATCTGGGGCATCTCGGACACCTAGGTGCCTCCAGACGACATGTAATTTTTTGCTGATAGTATAGATCATACCGTTCAACTCCAAAAGGGAAAGGAATCAGAGATAATCGGCGATCTAATAATCTATAAGTCGATAATCGGTTCACTCATGGATGCAGTAATTGGCACTAGACACGACCTCGCCTACACTATCGCCATGCTCTTGCAATTTTCCTCCTGTACCATCAAGGCAAATCTGACGACAGTTGATCGCATCTTTCATTTTCTGAAAGCAACCCTTGATTGGTAACTTTTCTACTCAAAAATGTAACCAACTGCACTTATTGGCTACAGAGATGCACGCTATGACTCCAACATTGACAATCGCCGCTCATTCACCAGCCACCACATTATGTTAGGGGAAACCCTAATTTCCTATCGCTCTTATAAGCAATGGTCTCTTGGTACCTCTACAACAGAAGCGAAATACATTGCCCTTCCGGACACCACTCGAGAACTTATCTGATTAAGGAATGGGAACCATAAGCTGAAATGAAAACCGAACTTCTCTTTTATTCTTCAAGGCGACAACAACGGCTTTCTCTAGTCAAGAATCCTGTCTTTCACAAAAGGTTTAAACATATTGATGTACATTTTCATTTTGTTCGGGAACGGTTTAGGGATGAATTATTTGAACTAGAATATATTTCTACGAACGAGAACGTGGCGGATCTACTGAAAAGTGGGTTGGATAAAGGCAACAATGTTTTATTTTGTTCTACTATTCACTGTGGCTCAGGAGGGGAAGTCTTGAAATAGGGCCCTCAACACGTTTCATAGTATTGGAGGATTCTCATCATTTCATTATAGTATTTGTCATCAGCGCATAATTTGCTTTCCCATTAGTCGTTCTATTACTCACACATACTTGACTGCTTGTATTCCTTTCGTACTACCTCTTATTAGTATAAACAAGGGGCATTCCTCCTTAGCGAAAACAATTAACACGATCAATTACTTTACCCCTCCATACACTTCCTCTAAAGGTTACCCCCTGAAAGGTATTCCATGCCGATGAAGATGATGTCTTTCACTAAGTTCTGATACCATCCATAGAAGATAACAAACATATAAGTATACTTCATTTAAAGTAACTCTTGATTAACAAGCAGTGGTCTAATCAGGGCACAGCTTGAGACTGAAAAACCTACTTCTCGTAGTGCTATCAATGCTTTCAACTAACTCCTGACTGCTTTTTCATTAATGATACTACCACTAGATTTGGATAGGATAGTCTTTACCGCACGGGAAAGGGTCCCTCTGGTGGTGTCCGTAGTCTGGATTGAGACCGAGCTGAATGCCTAGCAGCTGAGTATGGCGACGATCTTCCAAACCTCCTCTTGCCCACCTTCACTATTTTGTATAAAAAGGCCTCCTTGAATAGTTGCCCGAAGAAGAGATTGAAAGGAGTTTTCTGGCATAACCAAAGGTGAACTAGCTGCAAGGCTTATTCCGTGGACGTTGAACAGTACTAGTATACTACCGTTATCACCACAAGTTAATGGTTCAGTTACCTCGGCAGCTGAGATATGGTCAGTAAATCGTGTATCAAGTGTTTCAGAAACGGAACCATACTTATGGTGGCAGCTTCAGAGTTGTGTTCACTCCTAATAGTCCCAACAGACAAAGCCTTCTCCGCCAATGATTCATTCACCGCAGAACGGAAATGTTAATTTCATATAGCTACCTCAATATATAGTCGTAGTTTGTGGGTACCTCGTAAGGATGATAAAAATCAGAGTGAAGGTCGTCGCATTCTTGCTTAAGTGAAAATGGAGATGAATGAGAGTTTTCTCCAGCCTTGCCCACCTTATATGATCTCAGATAACCATTTTTCCAGGGGCCTCAATGCGATTTGGTTCCCACTCTAACTCGAAAAATGTGAAGACTGGTGCAGTGAGGGTGTTAGAGAGATGGTTGATATCAATTGCTGATGCCCGAGCAGGGTCAAGAAATTCATCCAACCCCTGAATCTGAAAAAGTATAGAACGAAAGTTGGTGATTTAAGTATTTAGTTGTCATGCAAGCGCGGAGGGGTTTTTTCAGGCCGATGTAAGCTGCTTTATAACGGCCCCACCTCAGCTTCAGCAACAAGAAGTCCATGTTACAGGAATCACAGAACACTATTCTAAAAGACTTAGAATAGTGAGGAGACATGAGTGACGGCGTGTGATGCCAGGATGAACAGGTAACGGAAGGATGGGAATTGAAATGCATCGGGTAGTGTGGGAACATTCGGTGTTACCAAACTAGTATTAGGCTATTATGACGTCGTATTACTATTGGGTATCTCAAACGGAACAGAATGGAAATGGGGTTTACTGCTGCAGGCTGTGCTACTCAGGTTAGCAAGTCTAGGATAAATAGTATGATAAACCATAATGACTGTCAATTGCATGTTTCATGGTTAGTACGTATCGGAATTACAATGGAGGACGGAACTATACGGGACTGCTTTTCTATCAGGGTTATTTTAGGATCATTATTTTATTCTATGATTGTAGTCTCAGTTAGTGTTAGAAAATGGGTCTTAGCATAGGTTCTAGCATGTATAAATAGGGCAGGATTCTGCAATGACTTGAAGGGATCATCAACTATCAAGTCAAGGGAATCCGGTTTACAATATCACAAGTTTAAACACTACAGAATTATCGCTTAGCACTGGCCATTTCCCCAAACAGTCCAACTAGTGATGCTGCCACCTCCATGATGTGATTGAATGTTTGCGCTACAACCATTATTGTCATTGAGATAGTAGAACAGAAGCGCGCTAACTGAGCCCAGGTCGGAGGTGTTGTCACCTCGAAGGTGATTGGTCCCAGGCTTAATTACCCCGCACCGTAGACCAGCGTGAATGCGTCTCTTGGCATTATATTAACATTTTGTTTCACAGGTGTCAAACATTTGAGAATGGAGCTGCTCTACAAAAATATAAAATATTGGCACGTTATCCCTTGGATACATGAAATACGCGACCTGGACCGTGCCCCACTTGGCACACTCGTTCTTACTATTTATGGTGGTCACGTGATATCACATTCTGGCCCCGTTGAGGAGAGGAGTTCTGGCGGGTTCAGTTGGGGAACTAGCTCTAGACTACGACCTGGTGGTATTCTATAAAGCTGGCGCGACATAGAACAAAAGAACAGACTTCACAAAAGAAATATTATGTAGGAGCACACCTTCCCTCTAATCCTTCTTTTCTAAGTCTCAACGTGCAGCGGTCACACTGCGGTGTCCTGAGTTGAGTGCCTGAATTGGAATGACAGAGTTGAGGTTGGCGAGACTTGGCAGTGAGGCTAAGGGAGGCGCTGAGCAAGTGGACAAGTTGTAGTTAGAGGAAGTACGATAGGTGGCGAGTGTAGCTTAGATTAAGAGGTAGAGGCTCTCGATCTCCTCTCCTCGTTTTAGAATCATCATCAGTACAAGTTTCTAAGTCAATTACAGACACTTCACACAGTCTCTTCTCTTTTCAAGCCCCACTTTTCTGTGTGTAGTGATAACACCTGTTGCTGTAGCGGGAGGTGAAAGTTCTAGTACATCATATTCTTTACTGTAGCGGATACCAGCTGTCTTCCTTTGACAGCGGCGTTTAGGTTGATCTCATCCCCTCACTGCGAAATCCATTCGCTATCCCGAATTTCAACTGCCGGTTTTTTTTGCGGAATTGATTTTTGGTACTCTCCACACACCCGTCACTGTGACCCGTGGTGGCCACATGACCCCCGTGAGTGCGTCTACAGTAGACACTCACGGCCCCGACAAGAAATTCATATTGCTATTTCAATACATACCTCCGTCTCCCTTAGTCTCTCAATATATATATGGCGACCCTTCCTCGTGGGGGCCAAAAGGTGTGGCTCCGCTAACAAATTCACTGATATCGCTATCAATTATTGGATCTAAATCAATCTCTCGCCAATTTACTGTGGCTTTTGGCCCCCACGGAAAAGGGCCAGCGTTGACAGACTAGGCCGTGATAGAAAATCCAGGGTTAGGTTTTCTAGTCATGGTAATCACATCCCACAGCTGGGGTCTATGAGTGTTTTTCCACCACCACACAGTTAATTGCAAGAGTGTGTTCCTTACCAAGTGGGGGGATAAGTGATTTCACCATGTGAGCTTTTTGTGTATTACCGGCCCGGGGGGGGGGGGTGGACAGTACAAATTCTCACTTTCTCTACAAGAGTTCCCATACAACAAATCCCCAATATTTCTACACCCAAGGACCTACAAAACCGGTGGGACCGGGCAATGGTATCGCTGTAGCCCGTGTATAAATCGTTATATCAAAGAGCGTACTGCACTACTTAATTTTGCGATGTGGAGTGGATATGGTCGATAAAGAGATGGCTTGATACGGATGCACATAGATATAGATCTAGCATGAGTATATTCCTACTTTTCAACATCTCATTAATATCTCCCAAAACACGGCCATAACGAAACATGTCTTCATCCCACATGAACAAAATCCCAGCAATCATTACCCCCCTCCACCGGCCCCCAAACCACCTCAGCGTTGGCAGTCAATCGGTATCGGATTAAACCAACTAAACACACAATGCGGATCCCACTCCTTCTTGAGCTTCTTCAGCTTCTCCTGGCGCCACTCGTCATACCCATACATTGCGCCAAAGCCCTCCGTGCCGCTCGCATAGTTCATGTATAGCGCCGGGCGCGGAAACCCGCTGCTCGCATGCATGATTGCCATGGCCTCAAACAGCCAGTCCTCGGCCTCGTCCGCCCGGGCATCGTCCGTATACCCCGCATTCATCAGCCTAGCAAACCACATGTTAGCAATTCCCCGTGGTCCAAACGGAGGGTTTGGGGAGGGTGTGGGGGGGATAGGACATACACAACGCCGGTCTCGGCGCGCCACGGATACGCCGTGCTGTCGGGGTCAACCTTCTGCACGCCCTTGACCGAGTACGACTCAAAAATCATCCTGGCGGCGCCCGCGCCCGGCCTGGCCGCGAACTTCTTGTATTTCTCAAATACCTCCAGGATTGCCGTGGTGTTGTAGCGCGTCGTCGCCACCCCGGCAATGCGCTTCCTTGCGCGGTTGCCGCACGCAAAGTCGCCCGTGCCGGTGAGGCCGCGGCCGTTGACGGACGCCCACGGAAGCACGGCCTCGATGGCGGAGATGTAGGGGATGTGGCCAAAGGCCGAGGCGAACTGCGCCTTTGCGGTGGCCTCGGGCTCGGAGGAGACAAAGTTCAGGACCATTCGCGGCTGGGAGCGTTATTAGTATATCTATATATATATATATATGTATGGCTGACTATGTTTGGAGAGATGGGGGGGAGGGGGGGGGGGGGAGGGGGAGACGAACAGTGCTGGAATTAGTGTCCATCAAGACGTTGAGCAGTGCGCTGTAATCGGCCGGAACTTTGAAGTTGTTCATGGCCTCAAACATCTCGGTCATATGGACGGTATCGTACACCTTATTCGTCGTGTACTGCATCCCCCCGTTCGCGGCGTCATAGATCTTATATGTAGCCTCCGTGATGATGCCGAAATTGTGGCCCGCACCACGCAGCGCCCAGAACAGCTCCGGGTGCGAGGTGTCCGAGACGGTGATTACCTTGCCGGTGGCCGTGGTCAGGCGAACAGACAGGATGTTGTCCGCCATGAGCCCGTGGCGGCCCTGCAGACGACCATGCCCGCCACCGAGAGAGGCGCCCAGGAAGCCAACGCAGTTGCAGGTTCCGGTGGCTGTGATGGTTAGCGGGGGACCCTGCTAGAAGTATCATATCGGGTCGGGTGTGCATGTCTGTACTCACTTGTTTCCTTCCCGACGGCCTGCAGCGCGGGCATGACATCGCCGACACTGACACCACCCCCGACGGTCACCGTGTTGGCCTCGGTGTCGACGGTGATGTTTTTGAGCGTGGAGATGTCGATCATGATTGCGTTGCGGGTACGGGCGAGGGTCCGGGACCAGGCATGGCGGCGGTTCCCAGCGAGGATCTGGCGGGAGTGTGAATTTGCATACCTGATCTGTCGAGAGTGTCAGCAATGCCATCCGTCTGTGTGTGGGGGGATCAATTGCTGGGGTGCCCTACGATAACGCCGACATCTTCGGGGGTGCCGACGCTGATGAAGGCGCTGATATCCGGGACCGAGGTCCGCGAGTAGCGGATCGTCATCTCTTCAAACTGGGTGCTGTTGGTCATGCTGCGCATGTAGATGCGCGCCGTTGGGGAGAGAAGCGGGGCCAGGTCGGTGGCTGTAGTGTCATGGCCATACTGGTCAGAGTTACATGTCTGGCCATGGGCCCCGGCGAAGAGAGCCACAGCAGCTGTAGCAAGAGCGGCAGCAAAGAACCTCATATTAGCGGGCAAAGTGATGGATGGTGAATTGGAGGAAGTCCGGGGAAGCACCGCCCAAAGATATATCAATACAGTATACCAGCTGAACCCGCACTCTAGCCCTGCCCCGAGATGTGCTCGAGACATCGTAAATATTCATGGAGTAGGTACGTGGATTGTCGCACCCGGGCTGAAGAGATCTGATCGAACTACCGGCAGATCATTGGCAGGGCAGAAGAGGGCCACCGCCAAACATTGGCTGGCTGCGACTGCGAGTAGTCGGGCGCGTTGCCAATTGCAAGCCCGTGCCTACTAATTGTCCTAACGCGGCAGAGCCTGGCTGTCTAGTATTCCCGTGTTGGTGAGGGGAACACGAGCGACTCTAGTACTACTACACCAAAGAACACAGCGAGTACTCCTCCATTTGTGCCACGACATTCTGACCTCTCTCCCGTGTGTGTTCAGCCCACGGATTTGTAACAGAGGAGAGTACTTTGACCATGATCTGCCGTCTGTCTGCGGTTACACGCGAGGAGCACGCAAACTACTCTACTCTACATGTAAAGTACCGCCAAATCTAGGAGGATCGCCAAGGGAAAAGAATGAAGATCTTCACCTTAAAAGGAAGCGATCTTCAGGAAACAGCCCTCTTCTGCAGGATCTAAACTAAATTTGGCTTAGAAGGTGGCCATGGCAACCTCCGAATAACTCGAGATTTGGTGGTACTCTACATGTATAGTAGAGTACTATAGAGTACATACATAGGTACATGCATGCAGTCAGCCCGCGAGGATAGGTATACTAGTACGCTTATATACAGTGCCTAGGCCTAGGTATCCACGAGATGCCGGCACAGTCTTTATTTCACCCTGTGTTTGTGGACCAGAGTGACACTGATCGAGCCTCACCGAAGTACTCTACACACACATGTGACATCGCGGGGTGACGGGTTGGGTAATAGGTGTGTGTTCGTCCTGCCTTCGGCTCTGTGGGTAACAGAGTCTAAGATGTATGCTCGTGTCTTCTTCAGCCTTGGATGTCTCACCTCCGCTCGCAGGGGTATTCAAGACGTTGGCTTTTAACGTCTAGAGAATCGAGCCGTTGCCCACTGCTCTGTCCGGTGGGTCGCCGTCAGATAATACGTAGTTCCCTACTCTCGATCTTCTGCTGATCATGCCCAACCCGCACTCGCGGTCGTCAGCCTGATCGTAGTTATAGGACTCGCATGTGTTCTGGTCTTGGGTTTAGATTTATAATATACTCTACCTGGCCTCCGATCTGTAGACACCCCGCCATCTGAGGACAGCGCGGCAAGACGGCAGGGAGAGATTGCGCATACCTGGTTAGTGCAGATTGGGGCTCTTAGCTGTTTCCTTTGGACGTCATGATCATGAGTAAACGTTTAATTGTGTCTCCGGGCACCATGAACCTTACCTGTTCCGTCCCGGCCAATAATTATATGAACTGGGATGGATTGTGTGCTTTGATAGTGAGTTTGGGGATAGTGCCGTATTACAGCGGGGGGGGGAAATTATTGTAGAAACAGGGGACTAAAAGCAGGGTTTAAGTGGCTGACTCGGCCAATGGGACTCTTCCCATACTTCTACAATAATTTTCCCCCCGCTGTATCGTTACGCCCCAGCAGATAGGCCAATCAGAGACACCCCAGTTTGAATTGAACGTCAATTCTGCAGAGTAGAATACCCCTGCTGCATCGCAACGAAATTTCTCGGCATAACCCGCCATCCTTCCCCCCGGGTTTTGTCAATCAGTGCCAAGTACCTCGATCGGGCGGCAGAGGTTGGGACGTTGCAGAATTGTAGGAGGTCCCCTCAGTACATTAGGCCTATCTTGTCCTAGCTTGCCTAACATCTTGAGCCCTCAGCTCTGCTTTCTGCTTCCCCGGTCCGATTACCAAAGGCCATAGGTACACCACCAATACTAGGTACATGTATGTTATCCCTTGGCCATGGGTGCGTGAGTGTTCGTCGACCTCGAACACCAGCGTTCAGGGGGTAAAAGAAAGGATACATTCTCGTAAGAGACTTTGATTCGGTAAAAATGGGGTTTGGAATCAAGTACGCCCTGAAGAAATTCGAGAATCAGGTCCGAAAAGCCGAGGGGTGTCCCTTTGAACCCGAGGGGGAAAGAGATAGAAAGATAGAAATTGTATTGGTTCGAAGTACAAGACTTATGGCACGCCAACTCAAACCGCCAAAAACAAAACAAAACAATCAATTAAACAACCAATCAAACAAACCAAAATCCAACCGTAATCAGACAGACCTTTACAACCTAAAAAGCTCCACCCAATCATTCAAAATATTTATAATGAAAAACCAACCTACTTCACAAAGGAAAAAAAACAAAATCATTCTCTCTCTTTTTCAATATCCTTCGCATTTTCGTACCGTTCGGCAAGATCTGTATTCTTCGCCAATTGTAAAATTGGTAAAAATTCAGGTTTCCCAATTCATAGTAGGTCCTGTGATATTCTGTTCCAATGGAACATGCAGGCCCCCACTGGCCAGACAGTCCATCAGTGGATGTTTACCCACTTTTCGATATCATATGGGAATATTGCGGATTGGTAAGAGTTAGGATGAGTTATGGTTAGTTAGCGTAGAGTTGGAATGGAAAGTCTCGAGACAAACTTCAAGATAGTGGCGACAGTAAAGCTAGTGGGGTACTCAGTTACTTTTGTGGCATGTGCTAGAGTTATTCACGGTAGCAACGAGAGGGTGGTTATATACACTTTTTCACTCATATGTCGGGTGGTTTATCTATCTGTAGTGGTAAGGTTATCCCACCGGAAGTTTCTTATCGCTGATCCGATTTAACTATTAATTGAAGTTAAATTCCATATGACTATTCTACCGCTTTCACTCTATTCGGAAATATAGTGAATCCATTATCTCCCTATTTGTTATGCTAACAAATAGAGTTAAAGTTAAGGTTTGTATATGCGAGTATGTAACGGGGGTCTGTGGGCGTAGGGATTATGGTGCCAAGGAATACAACCGAGGCGAGGACGTAGCAGTAGGTATTCAAGACTATGAACTATGGGGTGGCTCTACCTGGTATGACAAACCAGTTGAACCCGATGACGAGACGTAGAACAAAAGTTATATTCGTAGAATAAATACAGGAGGTTGCGTGAGAGAGTAAAGGGAAGAAAAGAAAACATGAAAAGGCACGAGACAACGCCCCCTTATATATCCAGCTCCTAGTCCATTGATGACTAATACCCCGCGCAATGGAAACTGAAAGAACATAACAGAAACCCCATTACAAATTCTAGTTCGACTGCGCAATACCTTCTCGTAACGATACAATTTATCAACCGAGGCAGAACATAATGTTGCCGTTACAGACTACGCCCCCTTCTAAGGCCTACGTCCTGGTAGGATTAGGCTTCCGTGGATAACGTTCATGGAATTGTCGAACAATATCAGGCGAATACTCAAGGTCTGATAAGGGTTGCCAAGAGGCTTTGTCATATCCTGTGTATCGTACCAAATACTCGAAGCCTCCCCTTCGTTTCCTAGAATCCACAATATCTTCGACTTCCTATTTTTCCTCTCCTTCGATCTCAACTGGAGGTGGTGGTGACTGCTGCTGTCCAGGTAATGGATTACCTGCTTCAGGCGACAATAACGAAACATGGAATACTGGGTGGACTTTCATAGAACGGGGGAGTTCTAATTCATAAGCATAGGGGTTGATGATTCGCTTAATACTGTAAGGTCTAATACGTTTCCAATCGAATTTCTTAGATGGTCGCTTTGTCAGAATATAGCGTGTCGATAAGAAAACTTTATCTCCCATAAGATAACGAGGGGTGGGAGAGCAATTCGAATTGGCCGATTCCTCCTGTTTCCTTTGCGCTCGGAACATTTCTCTTTTCAGGCACTCCACTATGTCCTTCATTTCCTTCGCGATGCTGTTGGCCTGGTCTTCCGCCATCGTTCTACCATGTTCCAAGGGCCCAAAAGTCATCCTTGGATTTCTTCCCGAATTGGCCTAGAAGGGAGAGACCTTTGTTGTTTCCGAAGCATGATTATTTGTTGCAAACTCGGCCATTGCCAATAATCGGGCCCAATCGTCTTGTTGATAAGAAACATAACTTCGGAGATACTGTTCCATTACGGCATTGATCCTTTCAGTTTGTCCATCATTTTGGGGATGGAATGCGGTGGAGAATCGTGGGTATATTTCCAGACGTTTGCAAAGCGACTTCCAAAATTCCGCAACAAATTGTTTTCCTCTATCGGACACAACAGTATTAGGTAGTCAATATAGCTTCCAAACATTATCGATATATAGCCTCGCTACTTCCTTTGAATCTGCCTCTTTAGTCGTTGGTATCCGATGTCGCATTTTGGTTAATCTGTCAACCACAACTAGTATCGCATTATATCCATCACTCTCAGGGAGGTCAGTAACAAAGTCTATCAAGATATCCGTCCATGGTCCATCGGGTATTGGCATTGGGCGAAGTACTCCATAAGGCGAATTGCGTGGTGCCTTGCTACGAACACACACATTGCAATTCTTAACATATTTATCGACATACTTTCGCATTTGAGGCCAATAATATTCCCGACTTAAGAGTTCCAATGTCTTTGCTCTACCCGGATGGCCTGCAGATGGTTTATAATGATATTCTTTTAGGAGCCTCAGCTGGAGGTCATTGTCCTTTGTTACGTAGAGTGTGTCTCGATAAAGTAGCCTACCGTTATTGTTTTCAGTACATTCGGCAAGTGAAATTTTATTTGAATGACGAACGTCGCTCCGAAGCATAAGGAGGATTTCGTTTGGGAAACTATCGACTTGATAACCCTTTGAAAATAATTCCTCCACAGTGGACATTCCTTCAGCGGATTCATTTGATAAAGAACCCGCGAACAAACTTAGCTTTGTATCCAAATTCTTTCGCTTCAGAACCGCTTGGCTCTGATGTGTTAACCGTTCATCCCCCTCTTTTGGTAGGTCACTTGACCTTCTAGTCAATGTATCTGGTTTCGCTCCCTGTTTTCCCAGTCGAAATTGTATAACGAAATCAAAACGTGAAAGGAATTCAGATCAACGAGCTTGTCGGCGGTTTAACAATTTTGTCGTCATTATACTCATTTCTGATGGGGTGAACTTAGGGTTAAAGTTAGCCCCCCCCCATCCCCAAAAACACGGAGACCCCTATAGTATGCAGTTCTACGTGCTGTACAGTCCCCTTCACCCACTTCTCCTTTGATATATAGGGGACGTACGGTTGACTTGCTTTTGCCTCCTAGAACAAGCGTCGTGAAGCGATTGTTTTACCTGTATGGATGCATTGCGTCCTGACCGAAAGCAAGTTTACACCTGCGATACATACAAATTTGCAAGGTTTCACTACTTTTTCAGCTATAACCCTCACCTCCACAGGCTACACATCCATAGCCCGCGCTTGCAACAACACCTCACCGCCAATACATCTATATCAGTAAAAAACAATGGAGTCATATATAATTAGCTGTCAACGGTGCACTAATCCCACTAAACTAGGCTCTCCATGCTGCCTGTCATTTCCACCCAACATTGTTAACTAATCCCTGAGATGACCAATGATCATTTGCTTATTCGGGTGATCTGAAACATGATATTGCCGTAACCTAGTTCTGATTCCTTGGGCAGTGGCGAATGATATTAAATTTGATAGATGATACTGTGAGAATTCCCCCTTCATACCTCAGCTACCGGTACCTTACCTGCTACCTTGATCACCACCTCCTGCTTGCATCTACCACTGGATTTAGATAACTTTACGAATACCGCTGCGGGAACCAAATCAATGGGCAAATTGAGTCCCAAATTGATGTAGAACAGAGATTTAATTGACATCTACTTGGTGCCAAATTGTGTACTAAATTACATTATACCTCTTTCTGGTGGGGTCAGCTTCGGGTTAGGGTCAGGTTAGGGTCAAATTTTGTATGTGCAAACCTTGTCAGTCGCGCCGCATGGCAGCTATTTGACATGCTATTGACACCTCTCAGCTACCGTATAGCAGGTATTGGATTGATACTGACGCTGATAGACCTGCCGTACGGCAGGTATGTGACATGCCAGTGACACTGGCTGACCTGCCGTACGGCAGGTATGTGACATGCCAGTGACACTGGCTGACCTGCCGTACGGCAGGTATGTGACATGCCAGTGACGCTGGCTGACCTGCCAGTGACGCTTACTGACCAGCCGTACGGCAGGTATTTGACATGCTATTGACGCTGACTGATCTGCCGTACGGCAGGTATTTGACATGCCAGTGACGCTGGCTGACCTGCCGTACGGCAGGTATTTGACATGACAGTGACGCTGACTGACCTGCCGTACGGCAGGTATGAGACATGCCAGTGACGCTGACTGACCTGCCAGTGACGCTGACTGACAAGCCATACGGCAGGTATTTGACATGCCAGTGACGCTGACTGACAGGCCGTACGGCAGGTATTTGACATGCCAGTGACGCTGACTGACCTGCCAGTGATGCTTACTGACCAGCCGTACGGCGGGTATTTGACATGCCACTGACACTGACTGACCTGCCGTACGGCCGGTATTTGACATGCCAGTGACGCTGACTGACCTGCCAGTGACGCTGACTGACCTGCCAGTGACGCTGACTGACCTGCCAGTGACGCTGACTGACCTGCCGTACGGCGGGTATTTGACATGCCACTGACACTGACTGACCTGCCGTACGGCCGGTATTTGACATGACAGTGACCCTGACTGACCTGCCGTACGGCGGGTATTTGACATGCCACTGACACTGACTGACCTGCCGTACGGCAGGTATTTGACATGACAGTGACGCTGGCTGACCTGCCGTACGGCAGGTATTTGACATGCCAGTGACGCTGACAGACCTGCCGTACGGCAGGTATTTGACATGCCAGTGACGCTGACAGACCTGCCGTACGGCGGGTATTTGACATGCCAGTGACCCTGACTGACCTGCCGTACGGCGGGTATTTGACATGCCAGTGACGCTGACTGACAAGCCGTACGGCAGGTATTTGACACGCCAGTGACGCTGACTGACCTGCCAGTGATGCTTACTGACCAGCCGTACGGCAGGTATTTGACATGCTATTGACGCTGACTGATCTGCCGTACGGCAGGTATTTGACATGCCACTGACACTGACTGACCTGCCGTACGGCCGGTATTTGACATGCCAGTGACGCTGACAGACCTGCCGTACGGCGGGTATTTGACATGCCAGTGACGCTGACTGACCTGCCAGTGACGCTGACAGACCTGCCGTACGGCAGGTATTTGACATGCCAGTGACCCTGACTGACCTGCCGTACGGCAGGTATGTGATATGCCAGTGACGCTGACAGACCTGCCGTACGGCGGGTATTTGACATGCCAGTGACGCTGACTGACCTGCCGTACGGCAGGTATTTGACATGCCAGTGACGCTGACTGATCTGCCGTACGGCAGGTATTTGACATGCCAGTGACGCTGACTGATCTGCCGTACGGCAGGTATTTGACATGCCAGTGACGCTGACTGATCTGCCGTACGGCAGGTATTTGACATGCCAGTGACGCTGACTGATCTGCCGTACGGCAGGTATTTGACATGCCACTGACACTGACTGACCTGCCGTACGGCCGGTATTTGACATGCCAGTGACGCTGACTGACCTGCCAGTGACGCTGACTGACCTGCCAGTGACGCTGACTGACCTGCCGTACGGCGGGTATTTGACATGCCACTGACACTGACTGACCTGCCGTACGGCCGGTATTTGACATGCCAGTGACGCTGACTGACCTGCCAGTGACGCTGACAGACCTGCCGTACGGCGGGTATTTGACATGCCAGCGACCCTGGCAGACCTACCGTACGGCAGCTATTCGACCTGCCAGTCATACTGCTCCAAATCATAGTTCAAATAGGCTCTGAATAGGCAGCGATTCTGAACCAAAGCATGCACCAAGGCATGTAGCAAATAGGCTCCGAATAGGCAGTGAATCGGCAGAGATTCTGCAGCTATTCTAGATCAAAGCATGCTCCAAAGTATGTTCCAAATAGGCTCCGAATAGGCAGCGAATAGGCAGCACTTCTGGACCAAAGCATGCACCAAAGCATGCACCAAAGCATGCCCAAAATAGGCAGCGCTCTTGCAGTGTATAGGGCTCCAAATAGGCAGCGAATCTGCAGTTATTCTGCAGCGAATAGGGCTCCCAATAGGCAGTGATCCTGCAGCGATTCTGGACCAGAGCATGCACCGAACAGCCAGCAATGCTTCAGAGAATAGGGCTCTAGATAGTCAGCGGCTCTCCAACAACCCTGCAGCAAATAGGAATCCATATAGGCTACGAACCTGCAGCGCATAGGGCACCACACGGCACCTGATTGCCAGCCGCTTCCACCAAATGGAGACACCCCCCCTTCCACCGCCATGGCCTGCAGAATTGCCGGCGCCTGTATGGAATCAAGCTCCGACCCAGCCGGCAATTGCAGGTATTTACCTCTGGCAGCAGGGACCAGCGGGAGAGGCCAAGTGATCCTCCATGATCCACCCACACCTTCCTCGCCGCCTACTTTGACCACTGCATCGGCGCCTACCTCTTGCCTGCATCAGCAGATGAATACGTATTTACATAAGTCTGTGTTTCGATGCCCGTATTGATACCACCACAGGCTGAAAATCAACGCCCAAGTCAACGTCAAATCGACGTTGAAATTCGACACCAAGTCGTTAAGTAATTGTAGAAAATATACCCATCTCATTACTTAACTGTGAGGTCGGCGGGCAGGGAGTTTAGCGGGCAGGAGGGTAGGCAGCGCGCCGGGTAGGCATGTTGGCAGGCTGAACTGGAAATATGTGCCTGTATCACCTACAGGTATAGAGCATCGAGCACTACGGCCCTGGAAGTGCTTTTATTAACCCAACCGACGTTCTGCATCTGTGCTTTAAGGCTGTTGCGGATATTAGTGTAGTCATTAGGTGAGTTGAGCAAACCTACAGTAATCTTTGCCTTGTTCACCTGAGTCATATTATACTCATTTCTGATGGGGTGAACTTAGGGTTAAGGTTAGCCCCCCCCATCCCCAAAAACACGGAGACCCCTATAGTATGCAGTTCTACGTGCTGTACAGTCCCCTTCACCCACTTCTCCTTTGATATATAGGGGACGTACGGTTGACTTGCTTTTGCCTGCTAGAACAAGCATCGTGAGGCGTTTGTTTTACCTGTATGGATGCATTGCATCCTGACCGAAAGCAAGTTTACACCTGCGATACATACAAATTTGCAAGGTTTCACTACTTTTTCAGCTACAACCCTCACCTCCACAGGCTACACATCCATAGCCCGCGCTTGCAACAACACCTCACCGCCAATACATCTATATCAGTAAAAAACAATGGAGTCATATATAATTAGCTGTCAACGGTGCACTAATCCCACTAAACTAGGCTCTCCATGCTGCCTGTCATTTCCACCCAACATTGTTAACTAATCCCTGAGATGACCAATGATCATTTGCTTATTCGGGTGATCTGAAACATGATATTGCCGTAACCTAGTTCTGATTCCTTGGGCAGTGGCGAATGATATTAAATTTGATAGATGATACTGTGAGAATTCCCCCTTCATACCTCAGCTACCGGTACCTTACCTGCTACCTTGATCACCACCTCCTGCTTGCATCTACCACTGGATTTAGATAACTTTACGAATACCGCTGCGGGAACCAAATCAATGGGCAAATTGAGTCCCAAATTGATGTAGAACAGAGATTTAATTGACATCTACTTGGTGCCAAATTGTGTACTAAATTACATTGTATCGATAGCAAGTAGGTATCATATTATAAACTAAATCAAGTAACAAGTCGGAAACTGAATTTTTCACAAAACTGCAACTGCAACAAAGTTAAATTGCTGGGAGGGAGGTAACAACCCTAGTACTTCACAAGTCAACTTTAGGAGAAGGCAAACAAAAGTGCTCGGCCACCTAGGGTTAGTTAGGGTTAGTTAGGGTTAGTTAGGGTTAGTTAGGGGTTAGTTAGGGGTTAGTTAGGGTTAGTTAGGGTATTAGGGTTAGGGTTAGTTAGGGTTAGTTAGGGTTAGTTAGGGTTAGTTAGGGTTAGTTAGGGTTAGTTAGGGTTAGTTAGGGTTAGTTAGGGTTAGTTAGT
>NW_025763476.1:0-71076 GCF_003444635.1 Morchella importuna | reverse complement strand
ATATTGGTTTCAAGTATTGCGAATATCATGGTCCGAGATTGAAATCTGAATTACTGTTAGAAAACACACCCGGGCGGTAAGCTGAAGACCAGAATCCGAGTCGGTGCAATAAAACACACCGGAGTCGAGGAGTCACGGTGGGATTCGTCCGATGCGGTAACCCAGAGGTCGGAATCCGAAATTCATGTATTCCATCGAAGCGGAGGATGGGGAAACTCGGCAATCGTTAAATTTCGAGCTCCGTCATGATCGTGGGCTTGGGGCGGTGCAATCGGTACCATGCAGGCATCGATCGTGGTACCCGACCGGTGAGTGACGGCGCCGGAACTGCTCCAGGACAGGCCGCCAAGACTCATAGGGAGTTACCCTACCCAACAGACCCCAACCAACACCTACGCCCCTGCCATCACGACCACGACCCCGGTACCTACATACTTGACGATGGTGATCGACTCGGGGCGGCCTATTTAATCGGTAGGCAAGGAATCGGGAATTGTGGGGCGACGGTTCCCGGGCAACCTCGAAATTCGGTCCGAGATTGCGCTACCAGAGTGCAACAATACAGAATATGGAATGTCGGTCATGGATTGTCACTCACATATTGGGTTTCAAGTATTGCGAATATCATGATCCGAGATTGAAATCCAAATTACTGTTAGAAAACACACAGGGCGGTAGGCTGGAGATCGGAATCCGAGTCGGTATAATAAAAACACAGCGCAGTCGAGGAGTGGGATTCGCCCAATGCGGTAACCCGGAGGTCAGAATCCGAAATTCATTTATTCCATCGAAGCGGAGGATGGGGAAACTCGGCATCGTTAAATTTCGAGCGCCGTCATGATCGTGAGGTTGAGACGGTGCGTTCGGTACCATGCAGGCATCGATCGTGGTACCCTACCGGTGAGCGACGGCGCCGGAAGTGCTGCAGGACAGGCCGCCAAGACTCACAGGGAGTTACCCTACCCAACAGCCCCCAACCACCACCTACGCCCCTGCCATCACGACCACCACCCCGGTACCTACATATTTGACGATGGCGATGGACTCTGGGCGGCCTGTTTAATCCGTAGGTACGGAATTGGGAATTGTGGGGCGACGGTTCCCGGGCAACCTCGAAATCCTGTCCGACATTCTCCTACTAGAAAACACACTCATCAATGATCATCGCACTCCCAGGACAATACATAAAAGATAACCTCGGACTGAGATACCTCACCTTATTCGACCGTCAATGCAAAATCGACAACTACCTCCCAGCCAACTCAGAGACCCAATGCTCCAAATGCTTAGAGTACAGCCACCGACACCAAAGATGCTCCCACCAAACCGGGAGATGCGGACACTGTGCAGAGGACCACCAAACAAGAGAACACCGATGCTCAGAATGCTCAGGGGGCACTAGATGTATCCA
Organism: Morchella importuna; assembly: GCF_003444635.1. Taxonomy (NCBI): domain Eukaryota; kingdom Fungi; phylum Ascomycota; class Pezizomycetes; order Pezizales; family Morchellaceae; genus Morchella; species Morchella importuna. Next base: position 69,665 of record NW_025763476.1, on the reverse strand, counting down.
TACACCCATCCGGTGCTATCACTGCAAGGCCCCCCATAAAGCAACAGACGCCAACTGCCCGGAACGTACCAAAGTCCGCATCACAAACAAACTCGGACCAGATACAAACCCAAGCCCACTACCTATACCCATCGTCATCCCGGCCCAAGACCCCCCCCAAGAAGATGCAGCCATGGATAACACCCAATGAGTCACACCAAAAGGACAACGGCTATCGCACAGCAACTGAACTGCGCGAAAAACGAGCTCACAACAAAGTCAGTAGTGGAGGAAGCAGAACAGGACCACAACATACTTTTTCTTTTGTTACAAGAACCATGGAATAATAAAGACGGCCACCCACCGGAATCCCCTCTCTTTTATCTACTCACAGCCAGCAACAAAGGCACGAAAGCCGCTACATACATCAGAAAACACGCCAACCTAAAACCAAAACACCATTACACCAATAATAACTTCATCGTCTCCGTCACGGTGGAAATCCAGAACCAAAAAACACAAATCCTCAACATTTACTCACCAGGGCGGAGCGGACCCTTCGCAGAAATCTCCCGACAAATAACCACCATCCAAAACTGCCTCGTCATGGGAGACTTCAACAGCCACCACCAATTATTGTATGGGCATAGATCCCATGACTACACCAACACAATCAGAGCATACAAACCCGGATCCAAGAAACTAAAAAGATGGATTGATTGACAAAAGCTATCCCTACTCAATGAACCAGGCGAATTCACACACTTCCCCAGAAATAATAACAGACCGACCATCATCGATCAGACACTAGTCAAAGGACCAATCCTGGACCATGACGTCCGCTGGAACATTGACCGACATGGAGCAGGATCCGACCACGGGAAAACCATCCTACAACTACGAATAGAGAAGCCCCCTCACATCCCCAGGAGGCTATGGCACCGAACGAATTGGGAAAAATTGGAAGAAAATATCTCAGGCCTCCACTTTCCCCCCGAAGCATGGGAAAGTCAGAACCACACAAAGCAATCGGTCGACTTCATCCTCGAACACATAGATAACCTGATAGATCAGGTCACCCCATGGAGCCAAGGACACCTCAAGTCCAAGAAGTGGTGGACCCTAGAGCTTAAGAAACTCAAATCCTCCCTCAACATCCTAGAAAGGAAAGCCAGAAACACCCAAAAGGACGAAGACAGGGAATCTTTCAGGAAGACCAGCAGGAAATGGACGGCAGCAATCCGAAAAGCCAAGGCAGAACAAAGGGAAAAAGAACTCATGGAAGCCAAGGGAAGCGCCATTTAGAAACTAATCAACACGGGGAAAAGAAGGGACTCTACAATCCCAACTATACAAGGTGAAGAAACGTTTGCGGGGAAGTGCCAAGCTCTAAGAGCCCAACTCTTCCACACAAATTGGACGTCCCCCAACAACCCTCCACTCCAAATCAGACCCCCCTCCTTTGACCTTAGTGACTATATTCAGGAAGTAACAACAGAAGAAATTACATCCGCAATCAGATCATGCCCAACACACTCGGCCACTGGACCAGATAGCATCCCATATCCATTCATACAGGCAACAATCAAGGCAAACACCCAACTCTTCCAAGACATGTTCTCGGCCATGCTCCGACATGGAGTCCAACCAGACCAATGGAAAGTGGCGAAATGCATACCAATCCCGAAACCAGGAAAACCCGACTACTCATCGGCCAAAGCCTACCGACCCATCTCTCTACTACAATGCTTTAGCAGGGGATTGGAAAAGATAGTGGCAACAAGACTATGCACCGCCGGAACCATCCTGGAAACCCTTAGCAAAGACCAATTTGGAGGCAGACCAACAATCTCGGCAATCGATGCCTTACTCCATACCCTCACGCCCATCCAACAGAACCTCCTGAGCAAACGGACCACAGGAACCGCCACCCCAGACAGACCAGCGCTCCTCACGAACGGCATACAAGGAGCCTTCAACTGTGTCGACCACATCCTACTCGCCGAGATCATGACCCAACAAAGATTCCCAACATACCTAACGACATGGTGCAAGGAATTCAACACCAACCGAAAACTCCAATTCCAATTCAACCACGAACTGGAACCACCACAACCATACACCTCCGGGCTGCCCCAAGGTTCCCCCCTATCCCCAGTACTATTTATGATATATGCCGGGGTAATAACAGACCCCACCAACTCCCCCAAAGAAATAAACACCACCTACATCGACGACGACGCCCTCGTCCAACTAGCAAAGTCCCCTCTCATTATTACCAAAAGACTCAACGAAAGGATGAACGAAAGAGTCAGGAAAGCGGCACCCCTTAACATCAAATACGAACCCCAAAAATCCGACTTAGTCTTTTTCAAACCCACAACATCGAACGCCCCAAACCCCAAAAACAGGGTAACAATTGCAGAAGAAGAAATCCACCCCAAAGACAGACTCAAATATGTAGGAGTCTGGCTGGACTCCAACCTCTCCTTCCGACCACACATCGAAGAAACTATCGCCAAGGGCCTCAGAACCCTAGGCAGCATCAGAAATATCGCCTACCTCCCCGGATCAACAGTCAAATCCATTCACCACCTCACCGTCCAAGGTTTTTCTCCCCACTATCCTGTGGGATCGGAGGCGTGGTGGACGGGAGCCGACCAGGTCCTCCGATCACTATCCCCACTCTATAACGAAGCCGCCAGGATAATAACAGGCCTACCCCGCTGGACAAAAACCGAAAGACTACTAAAAGAGGCAGCACTCCCCCCACTTGAACTCCTCCTCAACTATAAATCACGAAAATATGGAACGCGCATCCTCTGCCACCCCGCAGACCACCCACTCAACAAAGATGTAAGGAACCGTGTGCGAGGGCTTGGCAAGGGGGTCGAAGGACACTAGGGGGCTCCTGGGGAGGAGAACATAGGCTCGCACGATGGCGAGGGGGGAGTCAGCGGTGTGCCCGAGGGCAGGGACAAGGGTCCGCACTAGGGCGGAGGAGACAGCGGTCGGCGAGGGGGCCAAGGGGAACAGCGGGGTAAGCGAGCAGAGGGCCACGAGGGCGACGACGAGGAACATAACGGCGGATGCGAAGAGCATGATGGGCAGCAGACGTAACGTGGACGGAGAGTAAAGAAGTGTATTGAAGCGAAGTTAATCCCCCAAAGTAATAACTCAAAGTAAAATACAAGATGTTGCGTAAGGAGAGAAGTAGACAGTGAGGGGGCAAGCGCCCCCTATATATAAGAAAGAAGAAACAACCCGATTACTAATCCTTCGCAGAAACTTCCGGCACTTTCCGATGACTCATGCTTCCTCCGTGTTGCGGTAGTGGTTCGTAACAGTTTAGCCCCTCCTCTCGAAGAGCGAGCTCCTGCGAGCAAGTAGGCGGGAGGCGAGGTGAAAGTAAGTACATAGCAAGTTAGCAAATGGTTGTAGGCGAAACACCAGGGAACGTAACATAGAGCGGTTTCATTTGCGAAAGAAACCGTAACAAACTATACTTTCCTACGCAAGGTCCTCTTAAGGATTCCGCGGGCTTGTTGGGATATAGGGAGCGGAAGCGTTGCAGTGCCCCTAATTCCGCATCGAGATTCCGAGCCGGTTCCCAGGTGGGCTGTTCGTAGCCGGTCCATTTGACTAGGTATTGTAATTCCCAATGCCGTATTCGGGAGTCCAGTACTTCCTGTACTTCGAACTCCTCCTCCCCTTCAACGATTACTGGGGGCGGTGGTGGTTGTATATGGCCTGGCAAAGGTTGGGTCCGAGCAGGTTCCAGCAATGAAAAGTGGAATACTGGGTGGGACTTCATCGAGGCAGGGAGTTCCAAGCGGTAGGCATGTGATCCGATGCGTTCGAGTATTTTGAACTTCCCTAGCCGTTTGTGATCTAGTTTATCCGATGGCCTAGTGGTGCGTATGTGTTTTCTCGATAGCCATACCATGTCTCCTACTTCGAGTCGGGGCTCTGGAAGTCGGGCGGCGTTTGCACTCTCGGCGGCGGCGGCTTGTGCATACAGGATCTCTGATCGCAGGGCAGCCTGTAAGGTGTAGATTGCGTTCGCAAATTCCAGTACCTCCTTCGGTGTGACTTTGTGCGTTTCTTCAGCAGGGAGGACGTCTAGTTGGGGATTATACCCATAGTTGGCAAAGAACGGGCTGACTCCCAACGGTTCCGTAGAGGCTTTGTTATGCGCGAATTCTGCCAGGGGAAGAAACTCTGCCCAGTTATCCTGTTGGTAGTTGATGTAGCCCCGTAAGTATTGCTCCATAATGGCGTTTACCCTTTCGGTCTGTCCGTCTGTTTGTGGGTGGAAGGCTGTGCTGAATCGGGGTTTGATGTCCAATTGGCCGCAGAGTGACTTCCAAAACTGCGAGGTAAAGGTTGAGCCCCGGTCTGATACGATGTCTTTCGGCAGCCCGTGTGCTTTCCAAATGTGTTGTAGGAATAGTCGGGCCAGTTCCGGGGCGTCGGCGGTGTCCCTCGTGGGGATGTAGTGGGCCATTTTGGTGAGCCGGTCGACCACTACTAAGATGGCGTTAGATCCTTGGGACTCGGTAGGCCTGTAACATGGTCCATGGATAACGAAGACCAAGGTTTGACTGGGGGAGCCAGTGGTTTGAGGAGACCATACGGGGCGTGTCGGGCCGGCTTAATTCGGGAGCAGGTATCGCAGTGGTCCACATAACGGGCGACGTACTTCCGCATTTGGGGCCAGTAGAAGTTCCGGGACAGTAGTTCCAGCGTGCGTGCCCGTCCTGGGTGTCCGGCCGAAGGTGCGTCATGGTGGGTGCGGAGGATCTCCAACTTGATAGCGGCGTCGTCAGGGATGTATAGTAGGCCCTGATAGTACAGTAATCCTTCCTTAACTGTGCATTCACCTATGGGTAAGAAGCGGGAGTGTTTCTTCTTCGCCACGATATCCTTCATGAGTTGTTTGGATAGAGGGTCCTTGGCCAGTGCGGTCTCTAGTTCCCTTTGGCGGGATGGTGCCACTTTGGAGGGTGTGGGGGTCTGTAGTGCGGCCGCCAGACGAAGGTTCTTTGGTTTTAGTACAACCTGGTGCTGCTGGGTCAATCTCTCATCCCCTTCCTTAGGGAGATCTCCAGATCGACGTGTGAGGGCATCAGGTTTCCCATTCTTCGTACCTGGGCGGTAGGTGACTACAAAGTTGAAGGAGGACAGCGTTAAGGACCAGCGGGCTTGACGACGGTTAAGGATCTTTGTGGACATGAAGTGCTCCAGGTTCCTATGATCGCAGTACACCGTGGTTTCTTGGTTGTTGGGTTCCAAGTACTTTCGCCATTGTTCAAACGCGCGTACGATCGCTAGCAACTCTTTGTCATAAATGTCGTAGTTGCACTCGGCTGGCGTCATCTTGTGGGAGTAGAACGCCACAGGGTGTAGGATTCCCTGGTCGTCCTTCTGGGAGAGTACAGCTGCCGCAACGAAGTCAGAGGCATCGGTTTCCACTATGCACGCTCGTTCGGGGTTGTAGTGCCTTAGTACCGGGGCGGTGGTGAAAGCTTCCTTTAGTTGGGCGAAAGCGTGTTCCGCCGCGGTTGTCCATACGAACGGGGCGTCCTTCTTCAACAGGTTCGTCATGGGGGATACTACCTTGGAGTAGTCGCGGATGAATCTTCGGTAGAAGTTGGCGAACCCCAAAAAGACCTGTACGTCGTGGACCGAGGTGGGTGTCTTCCACTCCTGGATCGCCTTTGTTTTGTCGGTTGCCATGGTGACCCCTTCGCCGGATATGATGTACCCCAGGTACTCGGTACGATCCACGTGGAACTCACACTTCTCTGGCTTGCAGTGGAGGCCCGCGGCTTGTAGTTTGTCCAGGACAATGCGGACATGCTGCTGGTGTCCTTCGGGCGTGTTGGAGTAGATCAGGATATCATCGAGGTACGCCGTGCAGAAGTCGTCCAAGTGGGTTCGGAGGGTATCGTTCATGAAGGCCTGGAAGGTAGCGGGGGCGTTGGTGAGTCCGAATGGCATGACCAGGTATTCGAACAGCCCGTACCGGGTTCGGAAGGCTGTTTTCCATTCTTCCTCTTCCTTGATTCGGATTTGGTTGTAGCCCTGGCGGAGGTCCAACTTGGTGTATATCTTGGCGTCTTTTAATCGGTCCAAGGTGTCGTTGATCAACGGCAGTGGGTAGCGGTTCTTGATGGTGACTGCGTTGAGGGCGCGGTAATCCACACATAGCCTTAAGGATCCGTCCTTCTTTTTGATGAACAGGACGGGAGCTCCTGCAGGGGACGAAGATGAACGGATGTACCCTCGGGCTAGCTGGTCATCCAGGTATTCCCGCAGGGTTTTTAATTCCTCCGAGGACATGCCGTACAGGGGGCCAAAGGGTGGTTGCTTGCCTTCCATCAACGGGATTTCGTGATCGATGTACCGGTGGTTGGGGAGCGCTTGGGCCTCGGATTCCTGGAACAGGTGGAGGTATTGGTGGTAAGCGGCGGGGACCAGTTCATCGGTTGATCGGGACGGCGATGAGTCTGGGCTTGGGGCTCGGGCTGCGAGTAGGAAAAGCTGGTTGTCCGGTTGTTGTGCTTCTCTGCGGAATCGGGCGGCGGACAGGGTAGTCGTGTGGCGAGGGGTGGCTGGCCTTGGGGGTATTGGCGGCGGGCGCGAGGGGATGGCGGTGCGTGGTCTCGGGGGTATTGGCGGGGGCGGCAGGGTGGCGGCGGAGGCGGTCAATGTGGGACAGGTGAGGGTGGAGGTCCAGAGAGTTGCAGTGTGCTGTTGGCAGCGTTCGGCGTGGAAGGAGATGGATCGGTCGGCGAACCGTATTTCGGGAGCGTGGTGTTGTAGCCAGGGGAGTCCGAGGACCACTTTCGTTTCGCCGAGCTTGGTGACAAACAAGGAGGCCCCTTCCACATGATCATTCATCTCGAGGCGGAGTTTGCAACAGTGGGTGATGGCTCCGGAGGCGATGGCTCGTCCATCGATCACTTGCAAATGTCTTGGGGTCGCTAGTTCTTCGAGGGGATATCCGCGGGCTTTGGCGAAGGAAGCGTCAATGAACCCATATCCGGTGGCTCCGGTGTCCACCAGCGCCTGGAGCGCTTCCTTGTTCCGAGATAGCCGTATTGGTACTTCAAAGGGTTCGCAGTCGCCGGGGTGGTGTAGTTGTCCGATCTTGAGTTTGGCTCCTACCCTTCTCGTCCGTAAGAGTCGTGTGGCCGTGTGGGCGCCGGGGGCGTTGGTGACGTGGGCTGTGCCCCCATGACGGGTGACCAGGGCAGGGAGTAGTGGTGCTCCTAACCGATGAAGGGTATTCAAGACCTTGACAGGCGATGGGTATGGTCCGATGCCGATGAGGTAGGGGTGGAAGTCCCTGGAGGTTAGTGTTAGGAAACACCAACCCGGGTCGTTTCCTGTAGGGTTTCCAAAAGAGTCAGCGCATTGGAGGAGGAGGCGTTGTAGTCGTCGAGTGCGTCGGGGTGTCAATAGTGGGGGGGTTTGGTCGGCGAATGGTTCCTCCCTAGCTCGGGGGGGAAGTCTACCGAGTAGGTAGGCTGTTGTCCAGGCTAGGAGGAAGATGGCGGCGTAAGCGAATGGTAGCAGTGTGTTGGTGTTCTTCGGAAAGAGGGTGTCGGTCGACCATAAGGTACGCAACATAGTGTAAGGAACCGTGTGCGAGGGCTTGGCAAGGGGGTCGAAGGACACTAGGGGGCTCCTGGGGAGGAGAACATAGGCTCGCACGATGGGGAGTGGGGAGTCAGCGGTGTGCCCGAGGGCAGGGACAAGGGTCCGCACTAGGGCGGAGGAGACAGCGGTCGGCGAGGGGGCCGAGGGGAACAGCTGGGTAAGCGAGCAGAGGGCCATGAGGGCGACGACGAGGAACATAACGGCGGATGCGAAGAGCATGATGGGCAGCAGACGTAACGTGGACGGAGAGTAAAGAAGTGTATTGAAGCGAAGTAAATCCCCCAAAGTAATAACTCAAAGTAAAATACAAGATGTTGCGTAAGGAGAGAAGTAGACAGTGAGGGGGCAAGCGCCCCCTATATATAAGAAAGAAGAAACAACCCGATTACTAATCCTTCGCAGAAACCTCCGGCACTTTCCGATGACTCATGCTTCCTCCGTGTTGCGGTAGTGGTTCGTAACAGAAGAACTCATACAGCTCCTCCCTACCAGAATAAAAAATACCAAAGGAACAGGCCTACATCGGATTGCATCACTCATGCTACCCTTCCAGGAACCAGGCAATCGCAGAGAGCGATGGATCCAAAACGATACTCTCACCAAACGAATGCTGGAAGAATGGAACTCCATCCCATGCATCAACTACCACGAACCAGGAACCCTAAAAATCCAACCAAAGCGAGCAAAACTCCTCCGATCCAAAGCAAAACTCATACACCGCATACGATGTCAAGCCACCAGGATAGACAGACACGCAGCATTCAGGGAACCCGAACCCTGCCAATGTGGCTCGGAACAATCTTCCAAGCACACCATGATTGACTGCCCACGATGGACACAACTACGGAGGCCACTTATGGACAAAATCCCAGGACCGCCCACATGGGAAAACTGGCTATTTACCAACCTCAACGTAGACATGATTCTACAATTCGCAGCAAAAACCAACCTACTCAACTGGTACGAAATGGATGAGAAGGACCCGGAGGAATGATTTTTTTTTCTATCTTTTCTTTTCCTTTTCTGTTCCGCATTATGATCCTTCACGTTATCTTTCCTTTTCCTTTCCTCTTCTTCGCTTTTTCCGTTTCCTTTTCCTTTTGTTCTTTCTTATGTTTTTAGGCGGAGGCGTCGGCGTGCGATAAGTCATGTACTTCAAAGCAATATAAAACTATCTATCTATCTTCTGTATTCTCTATAATATAAACACTCGTCCTCACCTGGCGTACCATCTCAGGTAGGACCACTACTATAATCTACGCTGGTTCTCCACCTACACGCTGTTACTTCTCTTCCTTACGAAGACCATCGCGCCTTGCTTGACTAACTCGACAGCTACTACTGTCGCACATCGTACCCTGCGGAATATCTGCCACCGCTGCCCCTTGAGACAGAGGAACACAGTTCGTGTCAGCATTCTGGACAGCAATCACGGAAAGATTGGGGATTCGTAGGAGACTCTCCACCTCATTCCACCCGCAGACCGATGGCCAGACAGAACGAACCAACCAGCATATGGAAGGTTATCTCCGGGCATATACGGCAGGAACAGGCAAGAAATGGAAGGACCTGTTGCCTATTTGGGAATACGCCTACAACAACGCAAAGCATACGTCGACCGGGCAATCACCGTTCTACTGCAATTATGGCTTCCACCCTCGAACGGATTGGTCTACAGATGCAGAGATCGAACGGTTAGATGCCAATGGGAACAACTACTTGGATGAGATCATCACGGCTCACGAGTTAGCGAGAGATACGCTACAGAAGACCTTCGACAGGATGGCGTCAAAGCCAGGGCCAGCAATACAGCGGTTCACTATCGGTCAGAAAGTCTTGCTGGATACTCGGAACCTAGGGGAATACTCCAAGTGGTCAGACAGATTCACGCGACCATTTACAATATCAGCAGTAGTGGGCAATCGAGCCTACCGCCTTGAACTTCCGGTAGAATGGAAGGTTCATGACGTCTTTCACGAGATGCTGCTACGACCCTATCGTGAGGACCCGGATCCTACCAGGAAACAGAATACACGAAAGCGACTGACAACACCCGAGCCACAGGAGGCATTGGCAGACGGGAACTTCCAACCAACCTCGAACATACGACCCCATACGAGAAGTCAAGGCCCACCGATCGATAATGACCGGGCTCGTAAGCGACAACGAAACAGGCGGGACTAAGCTCGATACCTTTCCCTACTCTATGACTTTTCCCACAGGGTTTTTATCATAGAAGTGTTTTAACGGTCGAGGGCGACGTCTAGGAAGGGGGAGTAGTGTTACGGGAATTACGGAGCACTGTTCTAGAAGCTTAGAACAGTGAGGAATACGAGTGACGGGTTGCAATGCGAGGACAGTCGGGTAACGGGAGGACAAGCATCGAAAGGTATCGGGTAGTGTGGGGGCACGCGGTGTTACCACACTAGTATCATACTATTATGACGGCACGCTTACTATTGGGTGTCTCACCCGGAGTAGAATAGGAAGCGGGGCTTACGGCAGAAGGCTGTTCTACTTAGGGAAGTAGGTCTAGGATAGTAGTATGGTACAGCCCGATGACTGGCAATTGCAGGGTTCATGATTACGTGTCGGAATTAGAATGAAGGGGCGGAACTATGCGGGGGCGCTTTTCTATCTGGATTATCTTCGGGAACATTATCTTATTCTATTATCGTTTATCAGTTAGTATTAGAAAGCGGGCCTTGGCATAGGTTCCAACATGTATAAATAGGGCTTGATTCTGCGAAGACTTGAGGGCATCATCAACCATCAAGTCAAGGGAATCCGGTTTACAATATCATCAGTTTAAAACGCTACAGAATTATCGCTTAGCACTGGCCATTTCCCCAAACATCTTCCTCCGACCGTTGCTGATGAGCCCTTGACATTGCTAAGTTGCTCGAGTTTGAGCTGTGGTTGCCTTCTGCACCAGGGCTGAGCAGTGAACCAGGGGGCTGGGTGAGCAAGTCCGAAAGACCAATGCGAGAGAGTGATCTTGATTGGGAAGAGTTCTGGGTAGTTGAGGATCTCGGAGTCGTATTCCTCGAATGTAGCGGTGGTTCCTGCTTATGCGAAGAGGCCTGTGTAGTGGAGGTATCCGCAGTATAGGTGTTCGGTGCTTCCTCTTCGTACGATGAAGGATGTAGCGCAAATGTAGTTATCGATGGCTGCTATTGCCACTCGGGGGTGCATATAGTACCTCGGTCTTTTCTAATAGACTAAGCGCTTATTCTTCTACTGAGAGCACGGTGACTATCCGCCACTAAGCAAAATACTCAAAGTATAGGTTTAAGCGAGTAGTGGTCTTATGGAGACTTTTGGTAGTGTATGCGATAGGTAAAGAGTAAAAGTTAGGGATAAGGTACAATATAGTGTTTGGGGAAATAGCCAATGCTAAGCTATAATCCTGTAGCGTTTAAACTGATGATATTGTAAACCCGATTCCCTTGACTTGATGGTTCATGATACCCTCAAGTCTTCGCAGAATCCAGCCCTATTTATACATATTGGAACCTATGCCAAGGCCCGCTTTCTAATAGTACTGATACAACGATAATAGAATAAGATAATGCTCCCGAAGATAACCCAGATAGCAAAACGCCCCCGCATAGTTCCGTTCTCCATTCTAATCCTGACACGTAACCATGAACCTTGCAATTGCCAGTCATCGGGCTGTACCATACTATTATCTTAGACCTACTTCCCTAAGTAGAACAGCCTATAGCCGTGAGTCCCGCTTCCTATTCTATTTCGGGTGAGACACCCAATAGTACGCGTGCCGTCATAATAGTATAACACTAGTGTGGTAACACCGCGTGCCCCCACACTACCCGATACCTTTCTATTCTTCTCCTTCCGTTACCCGACCGTCCCCGAATCACAACTCGTCACTTGTATTCCTCACTGTTCTAAGCCTATAGAACAGTGTTCCGTAGTTCCTATAACACATCGGCCCTCAGCTAAACGGGAATTTCTCTCAGTAGGGGTGGGGCGACGACGTCGCCCGGACAAATCCATTGGTACATCACCTCCTGGGCGGAACCAGGGATGGTTCTCAGGAGTAGATGCATTGACAGCTGGGGCGGCAGCGCGAGGAGTAGGGGCAGGATTCGCTGGTGAGGGGCAAGGGGTCGGAGCGGCAGTAGCATTCCAAGGCTTTTTATTTCCTCGCTTAGCTTCTGCCGCTCGTCGTCGATTATCTAACCGTTGCAAAAGTGTCGCGCAGGCATCTACTGTCGCAGGAGTTTCATGGTGTATCATCGATTCATCGAGTTCCGCATTAATACCCTCCATCAAAGCCTCAATCCGAGAGACTTCATCCATTCCTGACTCGGCAGCGTACCGTTGAAATTTGGCGAAATAGTCAGGAAAGGTTCGATTTCGTTGGCGGATGTTCCTAAGATTCCTCCTAGCCGTTCGCATTCGATCAGGGTCCCCGAACGCAGTATCTAAGATTTCATAAAACCGCAACATGGAAGGCAAAGCGATGCTTTCTTCTCCGACATATTGTGAGAACTGATTAGCGTCAACACCCTCCAATCGACTGAATGCATAGGATAACTTGGACTGTAGTGTGGGAAAGCGGTCGGCATTTCCCAATAGTTTAATCCTCATCTGTCGTTTGAATAGGTGTAATCTTTCTCGATCGCGATCTCCCCTAAATACCTCAGTATCTGGTAGCTTCTCCGACCGCTGGGTAGTACCCACAACGGGTGGTATTGGAGGCGCGGGTGGGGCATCATCACCACCAATCAATTCTTCATCAGGGGCAACTACCTCGACAGCAACCCGTTGAGTTCGAGCAACAGCAAGATCTCGTTCGAACATTTCCCTTGCATTTTCAGCCTCCCTCTCCACCTCCTGTAAGTCCGTTGCATATTGAGCGAGACCATGTTGGGCCCTTTGAAGAAGTACATAAGCTTCTATTCCGACAGTATTGTCGACCTGGGGGTGTTCCTGGAAGAAGGTTTGAAGGGTTTCGCTTAATTGCTGGTAATCGATAGGGACGTGTTCCGACATTGTAGACCATAATATTGTATTGGTTGGCAATAGAGGATGGAACCTAGTGTAACGGGGGTCTGTAGGTGTAATGACTATAGTGCCAAGGAATACAACCGAGGTGAGGATGTAGCAATAGGAGTTCGAGAGTATGGACTATGTAGTGGCTCTACCTAGTATGACAAACTAGTTGAACCCTATGACGAGACGTAGAACAACAGTAGTATTCGTGGAGTAGATACAAATAAATAAATAGTTTTATATTGCTTTGAAGTACAGGACTTATCGCACGCCGAAACCTCCGCCTATGAACAAAAGAAAGAAACAAAAGAAACAACAAAAAATATAAGACAACGCGAAAGATCATGAGAAGATACAGAAAAACGGAAAGAAAGAAAGAAAGAAAGAGATTAGTATCAATCCTCCGGGTCCTCCTCGTCCATTTTGTACCAGTCGAGCAGGTTGGTTTTTGCTGCGAATTGTAGAACCAGGTCTACGTTGAGGTTGGTGAATAGCCAGTTTTCCCAAGTGGGCGGTCCTGGGATTTTGTCCATGAGTGACCTTCGTACTTGTGTCCATCGTGGGCAGTCGATCATGGTATGTTTGGAGGATTGTTCCGAGCCGCATTGGTAGGGTTCGGGTTCCATGAATGCTGCGTGTCTGTCTATTCTGGTGACTTGGCATCGTATGCGGTGTATGAGTTTTGCTTTGGATCGGAGAAGTTTTGCTCGTTTTGGTTGAATCTTTAGGGTTCCTGGTTCGTGGTAGTTGCTGAGTGGGATGGAGTTCCATTCTTCCAGCATGTGTTTGGTGAGGGTATCGTTCTGTATCCATCGCTCTCTGTGGTTACCTGGTTCCTGGAAGGGTAGCATGAGTGATGCAATCCGATGTAGGCCTGTGCCTTTAATGTTTTTTATTCCGGTGGGGAGGAGTTGTATGAGTCTTTCGTTGAGTGGGTGGTCCGCAGGGTGGCAGAGGATGCGCGTCCCATACTTCTGTGATTTGTGGTTGAGGAGGTGTTCGAGTGGGGGAAGTGTTGCCTCTTTCAGTAGTTTTTCGGTTTTTGTCCATCGGGGTAGGCCTGTTATTATCCTGGCGGCTTCGTTGTAGAGAGGGGATAGTGATCGGAGGATGTGGTTGTCTCCCGTCCACCATGCCTCCGATCCCTATAGGATAGTGGGGAGGAAGCCTTGGAAGATGTGGTGGTGAATGGATTTTACTGTTGATCCTGGTAGGTAGGTGATGTTTCAGATTCTGCCTAGGGCTTTGAGGCCTTTGGCGATGGTTTCTTCGATGTGTGGTCGGAAGGAGAGCGTTGAGTCCAGCCAGACTTCTACATATTTGAGTCTATCTTTGGGGTGGATTTTTTCTTTTGCGATTGTTACCGAGTTTTTGGGGTTCGGGGTGCTTCATGTTGTGGGTTTAAAGAAGACTAGGTCGGATTTTTGGGGTTCGTATTTGATGTTGAGGGGTTCTGCTTTCTTAATTCTTTCCTCCATCCTTTCGTTAAGTCTTTTAGTGATGAAGAGAGGGGACTTCGCGAGTTGAATGAGTGCGTCGTCGTCGATGTAAGTGGTGTTGATTTCTTTGGGAGAGTTGGTGGGGTCTGTTATTACCCCAGCGTATATCATAAATAATACTGGGGATAGGGGGATCCTTGGGGTAGCCCTGAGGTGTATGGTCGTGGTAGGTCCACTTCGTGGTTAAATTGGAATTGAAGTGTTCGATTGGTGTTGAAATCCTTGCACCAGGTCGTCAGGTAGGTTGGGAATCTTTGTTGGGTCATGATCCCGGCGAGTAGGAGGTGGTCGACACAGTTGAAGGCTCCTTGTATATCGTTTGTGAGGAGTGCTGGTCTGTCTGGGGTAGTTCCTATAGTTCGTTTGATCAGGAGATTTTGTTAGATGGGCGTGAGCGTGCGGAGTAAGGCATCGATCGCTGAGATAGTTGGTCTGCCTCCGAATTGGTCTTTACTGAGGGTTTCCAGAATAGTTCCAGCGGTGCATAGTCTTGTTGCCACTATCTTTTCCAGTACTTTGCTAAAGCATTGTAGTAGAGAGATGGGTCGGTAGGCTTTGGCCGATGAGTAGTCGGGTTTTCCTGGTTTCGGGATTGGTATGCATTTCGCCACTTTCCATCGATCCGGTTGGATTCCGTGTCGGAGCATGGCTGAGCACATGTCCTGGAAGAGCTGGGTATTCGCCTTGATTATTGCTTGTATGAATGGGTATGAGATGTTATCAGGGCCAGTGGCTGAGTGTGTTGGAAATGATTTAATTGCGGATATAATTTCTTCTGTTGTTACTTCCTGAAAATCGTCACCAAGGTCAAATGAGGGGGGTCTTATTTGGAGAGGGGGGTTGTTGGGAGACGTCCAATTTGTAGGGAAGAGTTGGGCTCTTAGAGCTTGACACTTCCCCGCAAATCTTTCTTCACCTTGTATAGCTGGGATTGTGATGTCCCTTCTTTTCCCTTTGTTGACTAGTTTCCAGATGGCACTTCCCTTGGCCTCCGTGATTTCTTTCTCCCTTTGTTCCGCCTTGGTTTTGCGGATTGCTGCGGTACACTTTCTGCTGATTTTCCTGAAAGCTTCTCTGTCTTCGTCTTTTTGGGTATTTTTGGCTTTCATTCTAGTGTGTTGAGGGTTGATTTGAGTTTCTTCAGTTCTGGGGTCCACCATCTCTTGGATTTGAGATGTCCTTGGCTCCACGGGGTGACCTGATCAATTAGGTTATCTATGTGTTCGAGGATGAAGTCGACCGATTGTTTTGTATGATTCTGGCTTTCCCATGCTTCGGAGGGGAAATGGAGGCCTGAGATATTTTCTTCCAGTTCTCCCCAGTTCGTTCGGTGCCATAGTCTTCTGGGAGTGTGGGGGGGTTTCTCTATTCGTAGTTGCAGGATGGTTTTCCCATGGTCGGAACCTGCTCCATATCGGTCAATGTTCCATCGGGTGTCGTGGTCCAGTATCGGTCCTTTGACTAATGTTAGATCAATAATGGTCGGTCTATTGTTGTTCCTGGGGAAGTGTGTGAATTCGCCTGGTTCGTTGAGTAGGGATAACTTTTGTCGATCGATCCATCTTTTCAGTTTCTTGTATCCGGATTTGTCTGTTCTAATCGTGTTGGTGTAGTCGTGAGATCTATGTCCATACCAGAGTTGGTGGTGGCTGTTGAAGTCTCCCATGACGAGGCAATTTTGGATGGTGGTTATTTGTCGGGAGATTTCTGCGAAGGGTCCGCTTCGCCTTGGTGAGTATATGTTGAGGATTTGTGTTTTTTGGCTTTCGATTTCCACCGTGACGGAGACGATGAAGTTATCGTGTATGTAATGGTGTTTTGGTTTTAGGTTGGCGTGTTTTCTGATGTATGTGGCGGCTTTGGTGGCCCTTATTGCTGGCCGTAAATAGGTAGAAGAGGGGGGATTCCGGTGGATGGCCGTCCTTATTATTCCATGGTTCTTGTAACAAAAGAAAGAGTATGTTGTGGTCCTGTTCTGCTTCCTCCATTACTGACTTTATTGTAAGCTCATTTCTCGCGCAGTTCAGTTGCTGTACGATAGCCGTGGTCCTTTTGGTGTGGCTCATTGGGTGTTATCCATGTCTGCGTCTTCTTGTGGGGGGTCTTGGGCCGGGATGACAATAGGTATTGGTAGCGGGCTTGGGTTTGTGTCTGGTCCAAGTTTGTTTGTAATGCGGATTTTAGTGCGTTCTGGGCAGTTGGCG
Source organism: Morchella importuna (assembly GCF_003444635.1). Classification (NCBI taxonomy): domain Eukaryota; kingdom Fungi; phylum Ascomycota; class Pezizomycetes; order Pezizales; family Morchellaceae; genus Morchella; species Morchella importuna. The sequence goes on along the minus strand of NW_025763476.1, from coordinate 53,293 downwards.
TCTGTTGCTTTATGGGGAGCCTTGCAGTGGTAGCATCGGATGGGTGTATGGATACATTTGGTACCTCCTGAGCATTCGGGGCATGTGTGTTCCTTTGTTTGGTGGTCTTCAGCGCAGTGACCACATCTCCCAGTTTGGTGGGAGCATCTTTCGTGTCGGTGTCCGTACTCTAAGCATTTGGAGCATTGGGTTTCTGGGTTGGCTGGGAGGTAGTTGTCGATTTTGCATTGACGGTCGAATAAGGTGAGGTATCTCAGTCCGAGGTTATTCTTTGTGTATTGTCCTGGGAGTGCGATGATCATTGATGAGTGTGTTTTCCCCATCCTGGCTTCGGGTCTGCTGAGCCATCTGGGGATTTGTGCCATTTCGAATGTAGTTCCGTAGTTGCTTCTGAGTTCTGAGGCCATTATCTGTCCTGCTTCATAGCCATCTCCGATTGTTGTGGGGATTCCGTGTATGATGAATTTAGACCATCTGGAATTAACTTTAATGTCAACAAAGGGGACTGTGAGTTCTTTCATGGCTGTTTCGATTTCTTGTTTGTATTCGAAGACTTTCGAGGCGGGTGTGGCGAATTTGGTTTCTAGAACTATGTTGTTTTTTGAAGTTTTCCTGGCGGCGATGAATTGGCAGTCCGGGTTTTCGATTTTGGAGTTGATTCTTATCCTGATGTCAGAGGGGGTGGCTGGTGATTCCTTATTCGTTTCGATGACAATTTCTCTGTTGATCTTGGTGACTTCCGGTTTGAATAGGGGGTCTGCTTTAGGCTTGGGTTTCCTCTTGTTCGTGACAATGGTGTATTCCGGGTTGGCGTCTCCTGCAGCAATGGATGCATACGATTTTGGTGCTGGTGGGGTTGGTGTTTCTTTGCCTTTTCCTTTCTGTTGTTGGGCATGGTTCGGGTTGTTGGCGTGGTTCAGGTTGTTGGCGGATGTGGTGATAGGGATGGTGGTGGCAGCGGCAACGGCGGCGATTACGGAAGCTCTTCCTTCGTTGACTGCTTGATTGCTAGGTCTGTTGACGGAGAGGTTGGTGAGCTGTTGTTGGAGGCGGTGGAGTTTTTCGGAGGTTGTGTCTTGGTTTTTTGTCATTTCAAACATTTGTTTGGCCAGGACGTCGACGGTGTGCTTAAGGGTTTCGTTTTGGAGGGACAGGACTTCAATGGTAGCTTTTAGGTCCTTGTTGATCTGCTCGGTTGTTTGGTTGAGGGGTTCAAGTGCTACAGTGAGGACATTTCTAATTACCCAGGAGACGTAGTTTAGGTCCATTCTGGAGTGGGTTTCTTGGGGGACGATGCTGGGGTGGATGTAATCGTACTTTGGGGTGTATGGTTCATTGTATTGGGTATGTTCAGCGAAGATGGAGAAAGGTTCGTTACCAAGTTGGGTTTGTTCAATCGTGGTGGATTGTGTTTGTTGGGTTGATTGGGTGTTGGGGAAGCGGGGGGGTGCCGGAGTTCCTGGTGGGGGTGCTCCTGCGAACCAGGAGCTCAACGAGGCTTGTTGGGACATCACTGATGTTCCGGATCGGGTTGGGTTGGGAAAGACTTCTGATAAAGTTCTCTTCCTGTCCGCGGAGTTTGGGGGGTTGGGTGGGTTCATCAGCAAGATTTTATATATTCATAAGTCTCCCAACAGTCTCCCGGGTCTCCTGAGGTTCCCCTGAGACATCAAAACGGATTTTGATTCTCTGGAGACACAGGAGACACTTTACAGAAATTGTTAAGCTTGCTGATGTTTGGTGAGGCCAGGTTGTTGTTTTCGCTACGGTCGCGAGGCTTAAGCGAGGGTTGAGGGGTAAGGAGTTCACAACTCAGGGACTAGAGCGTGAATAACTTCACGTACGAACAGATGTACGATAAGATACCAATAGATTACGGAGTCTATTGACATACAGGATCGTGTTCGAGTAAAAGTTTTATCGAGAATGCAGGCCAAAAGTTATTGTTGTTCGAAAGTTTTGGTGTTGCGAGGGGTAGATACAAAGGTTCCGTGAGGAGAAGAGGAAAGGAAGGAAAATATCAAAAGGCACGAGACAACGCCCCCTTATATATCCAACTCCTAGTCCGTTGATGACTAATACTCCGTGTAATGGAAACCGAAAGAACACAACAGAAACCCCATTGCAAATCCTAACTCAACTGCGCAATACCTCCTTCTCACTATCCAATCTATCGCCTTAGCCAGAATACAATATTGCCGTTACAGATACCCACGTTAGATATCTTTTGAGGGACTGGTGCGGCCTTCCTATTCTTTGAGGATGGTGTATCAATCCAAAGGAACCAAAATGAGGATTGCCTTACCTTGAGTAGGTATGACAAATGCCTCAGCTCTGTGAGCATTGGTGAGTGCTCCGGGAGCACTCGTGGAAACCCTCGCGGGAGCATTCACGCGAGCATTCGCGGGAGCATTCGCGGTGCCGTGAGCGCATTCGCCATGCCGTGAGCGTATTCGCCGTGCCGTGAGAGCATTCGTCATGCCGTGGGAGCATTCAAGAAAACTGTGAGAGCATTGGGAAGTGCTCGCGTGTACTACTGACGTAATCAAAAGAAGCAAAAGTTCCTAGGTGCTGTGGGTGGAGTCACTCCATACTAGCGTCTCCGGAGGGGGAGGGAATCTCATGGCGACCCATGCGACCAGAGCATTGGCGAGTGCCGCCCGGACGTGAGCCATATCTCCTGGCGGTTCCAGAGAGTGGGACGGTCCTGCGGCGGAGCCTGGCGCGTAGGTTGTACTCTGGCGGTGCCGAACGTGCTGGGCGCTCGTGGTGCAGAATGCCCGCCAGGACGTAGGGGCTGCGCCCTGGGTAATAGGCGAGCTTGCTGATGTAACTTGTTTACTTCTTTGTTGAGGGGGGCTATATAAAGGTTAAAAAGGATTGGTGATGCAGGACCTCCTTGCGGTATCCCTGTTTCCACCATATGCTCTTGTCTCATCTCTCCGTCAAATCTTAGGTGGACTCTTCTGTCACTTATAAAGCTATATATACATTGTGCCAGTCTTTCATCGTTTCCTTGTTCATATACGATATTTGGCAATTTCGCTTTGCTTACGTTCGGGAAGGCTTGAGTGATATCCATTGCTACCAACACAACCTTCTCGCCCTCTTCTTTTCTATTCTCTGCACAGTCCAGCGAATGTCCTAAGCACTCCTCCGCTGATCTTTCCTTTTGCCCGCGCCATTGGTGTGTGCTGAGTACTCTTTGTTCTCAGATTTCTGCCAGCCTGCCTGTGCATAGCCTTTCCAATCCCTTCCCTAATATAATCAATAGTGAGATTGGTCTATGTGCCTTGGCCTTCGAGTAGTCTGTCTTTCCTGGTTTTGGGATGATTGTGCTTATGGCTTTCTTCCACGCGGTTGGGTGATAGCCTTGGTTGAGTGCTAGTTGATATACTTCCGTTATTAGGTTTCGGATTTCCGACCAGAGTTCTTTCAGCGCGATAAAGCAGATGGCGTCCAGGCCGGGTGCCTTATAGTCTCCTTGTTTCCAGATCGCTGCCACCACCTCCTCCTCTGGCAGGATATATTTAGGTTGTTTGTCATGTTGGGGTACCATCCTAACGGTATCTGTATCTTTTGGCACTTTACGGAAGAGTTGTTGTATAAAGATCTCTTCCTTTTCTTTAAATTTGACCGCCGTTTTGTTTTCATGCTCGATAGTGGGCGTTTTGGCATATCGTTTCTTACACAATAGTCTCTATACTCCCATAAGTCGTTGCCTTGTGCTTCACGCACAAACTTGTCCCACTATTCTTTCTTTTTCTTTCTTATTTCCCAGAAATAATCATTTCTTTTCAACGTCCACTCAGCGTTCCTTGTTTCCGATTCTTCGCTTTCTCTTTCCCCCACCCTGCACCACCTACGGCATCTCGCCATTTCTTTTCTTTTTTCCTTTATCCTATAGTGGAACCATTTCTTGCTTCTCCAGCTTCTTCTTGTCTGTGGAACTCCTTCTTCGATTGCCGCCAGTATGATTGTTTCTATGATTTTTGACATTTCATCCACGTCCTCATTATGTTGAGCCCTTTTCCATTCTTCCTTTAATCTTGAGCGTTGTTCTGTGGCTGCATCTATTGCCTTTTTCCAATCTGCCTTTCTGAAATTATACTGGCTTTCGAGGGGGTTGTATGTCTCTTCCAGATTTGCTTTTCCGATTCGTAGCCTTATGAGCGAATGATCTGATCCAGTATCCTCCGTCTGCACTAGCTCCCGCTTGGTGAGAAGGTGAATGCTATTGCTGCCCATGCTAGGTACAATACAGACTTTCGGTTCCCTCTTTGCCACGTTGTTAAATCTGGTGTGTTGAGGAGCGTGAGGCTGTGGTTTTTCACCATGTCCATAATTTCGTCTTCTCTGATTAGTTCCGACACTGAATCCCATAACTTTCCTTTCGCATTAAAGCCCCCCACGATTATCGTTTGTTGTCCTTCGCAAATGTTGGCGGGTATTCTTCTTATACACCATCCTTCTCGGCTGCTGTGTGTCTGGTTGTAGATATTTATAATTCGAAGTGCCGTTTGGTTACCTTTTGTCAATATGTCGATAACACCTGCATCCCAGTCCTTCCACAGGTCGTCTCTCACCGCATATCTAATGCCTTTGTCTTTTCTCACCATCCACATCACTCTGCTTTTCTCTCCATCCTTTCCGGGTCTGTATACTATGTCTAGGTTGCTATTTCCGACGGTGATTTCCCCGTTTCCTAATTCCACTGCCCCTTCTATTGTTCTTTTCGCTCTTGCCTTTCCTATATATGGCTCTTGTATTGCTATTATGTCCGCCCTTCCACCATGGGAAGCCATGGAGCACTACGCGGCGGGTTCTGGTTGGAAGCGCGTCGAATCGAACGGTGACCGCCGCGAATTGAAGATTGACCGCCTTGAAACAAAGGTTGACCGCAACGGGGCTGAGATCCAATACGTCAAGTCCATCGTTGTTGAAATCACTCTTCTCACCATGAGAGCGATTGATGGCGACAGAAAACCCCTGCGGCAGTGGGTGTGGGTCGTTGGGCGATGCCTGGAGACCGGTGGCAAAGGACGTGGCTCAGTCAAGAAAGAATAGTTTGCTCGATCGGGAGTTTGCTTGGGAACGAGGAAGTGCTTGGTTGGTTTGTGAACGGAGTAAATTGACTTTACTAGACAAGAATAGCGCGCTGAAAAGGTAGGTACTTGACGACTGGGGTGTTTTACTAGCGACAAGATGTACCTACACTAATATTACCTATGGACACGTAGTGATCTACTCATGTACTTTGTGCTGAAAGGAAGAAGCATTTATGCTGCACGGTCTCTCAGAATATACCATGTGTCACGGGCCTTTAGTTTATCAGTCCTGTTGATCCCGCGAAGTCCAACAAGCTCCAGGTAGTACCAGGCGATAGGCTGGACTGAGGCATTCAGGTCGTGAGAAACTTTGAATGTGTGCATGTGGTGTGTACAACGAAACATGAGTGGTCGCTCGACGCCAAGTTTTCGTGGCGCCTTGGCGCGCATGGCTTGGTTCGAGGAGCGATCTTACTACAGTATCCGGTAGAATTAATGCAAAAGTCAGAGCTAAAAGAGTGGATTTGTTGGTCTGTGCTCGCAGCAACACACCTTTTAAGGGCCAATAGGACTATAGGGTCATGGAGAACCCACTTTCGCAATAATTTTACCAGATACTGTAGAGCCGACTAATAGAATTATAGTTATAATAACGGTTTTATAACAATCCTTTCCGTCAGATGACTAAATTGTAAGGACGTAGCACTAATCTATACACGCATATACCTAAATATGACTTCACCCTTGTACGTTCGGCTGTCAGGCCCAAGGAAAACTCATCTAGCCAACTCAGAAGCAAGGTATAATATGATACCTACAGGAGAAAATGGGATATAAGTTTCACATGATCCATCGGTAACCGATTAATATCACGAAATATCTTCTTTTTATGTATCTGCCGAGCTAATAGATTTTATTCCTCTGTCATTTCGCTTTTGATGAGCGATATCCAGGTAGGGGATATATGTTGGGGCGGCAGATTCCCTGGTTTTCCAGTGTATGTACGTCTGGAAGTAGAGAAATCAGCAATTGGTCGGGCTTTGTATGATGCTATGAGTGAAGCCCTTCTTTATTTCGAGGTTAACCTTTATTGTTTTGTCCCTCTGGTTTCCACCGGCCAACCCCGGCTCGTTCTACTTAACATCTATTCTAACATCTATTCCTAACATCAATCTTGTTACTTATCCGGGGTAATACGTGTACATTGAAGCACTGCTCTTGAAAGCCCCTGCACTGTGGTAATATAAACCGCGGATACCCGGTTCCACCATATCATCCGCTCAATCCATGGAAGAAACACACCCAGCCATGTATCTCGATGGATTATAAGGTCTAAATCTGTTTTTTTTCTCCCTTCTTCTTGTCTAAACTCCTCGAACAGAAATAGGACAGCCACAGATGAAACCGTACTATGATATCACACACCGCGATTTTTTATCAGATCTTGAACGCCGTCCACTCATTCTAAACTTTCCAAGCTTTCCTCTCGACTCTGCAATGTTTATCCCCGGTAGCGCCTCTTCCAGTTTTGACTGAACATGAGCCCTTGAGTTACCTTCACGTTCAGGCTCTAGTCTTTCCTCTTCAATGGCATCTCTTTCTCCCTCTGGTATTGTAGGCCTTTCATTCGATGAAGTATTTACCCTGGACTCCTGAAATAGTCCCTCTTCAACCGTTCCCCCCTCTCTCTTAGGTAAGGGAGATTCCACCACCTCTGAGATTTCTACCTCATATTCGTTCTGTATCGATCTCCCCTCGGCTGTCCTTTCCTCCCCAAGCGTAGGCCTCGCTTCCTGCTCCATTTTGGTCATACTTCCTTCTACTATCACTGCCTGATCTCTCTGTTCGGGCATATTCAATGTGCCAGCACCCATCGTCATCGGATCTACGATCTTTGAGTTTTTTTCAATGACAAGAGAGTCCTCCTTCCCGGTGGTTGTGTGGTCGATAGGTAAGGTTTGGAATTCGTCAATTCCGCTGTCTCGTACCGCGGTGCCCTCGCCCCAACCAATCAATAGGTCCACTACTTCTAAGCATCCAGCGGCAGTTGCTAGGTGCAGAGCAGTCGATCCTTCATTCTCAGTCGCGGTGATATCTGCTCCTCGCTGTAGCAGCAGCTGAACTACATCATGATGTCCTTCCTCGGCTGCTAAATGAAGCGCCGTGTATCCATGGGGACCTTTTTCCATGATATCAGCGCCACGATCCAGCAATAGCTTTACCACCTTCCTATGCCCGTCGGTAGCTGCCAGTGTTAACGCTGTCGAGAGTCCCTCGGTTCTAATCCGGCTATCGGCACCATAATCGAGTAGTAACTTTACTACCTCCGCTTTCCCTCTCGAAGCCGCCGAATGCAGTGCTGTAAATCCATGTGGACCTTTATCAGCAGTGCTTGCTCCCTTCTCCAGTAGCAGCTTTACCACATCAACCCAACCCGCTCGTGCAGCCACTTGCAAAGGTGTAGCAACTCCCGTGCCAGCTCCCGACGCTATATCTGCCCCTTCACATTCTAGCAGAAACCGTACCAGATCTGGGTATCCGTTTTGAGCCGCGGCATGAAGAACGTTATATCCTTCTCCATCAATGGCAGAGATATCCGTGCCCTCATCCACAAGTAACTGAACCAACTCTTTATACCCGCAAGCAGCAGCCATAATGAGGGGCGTGGCGTCGCCAAAGCCTTTTGCCATCTTGTCAGCTCCAGCCTGTAGCAGTAACCGTACAATATCGGTATTCCCCCGCTGAACTGCCCGGTGGAGTGCAGTGTTTCCGTTCTGATCTCTAAAGGCAAGACTCGCTCCTGTCTCGAGCATGCGCTGGACAATTTGCCGATGCCCATGTGCGGCAGCTTCAGTGAGAGCCAGTCCAACCCCTGGAGAAAATACTAAATTAGCGCCATGTGTGAAGAAATTGTTTTCATATATATGGGGCCTTTCTTACTTCTCATGTTAGATTTGATATCTGGTTGACGGGCTCCAACAGAAGATATCATTCGCCCTTGGCCGACCGACGATCTCGATAGGGGAGGTACACTATCGACTTCATCCTGGGTATCCCACGTGTCATAATCATCATCCGATTCATTGCCTGCCTGATTTCCAGTGGGACCTATTGTCGCCTTTTCCTGTCCTGGCCCATTACTCAAATTTGTCTCTCCATCCCAGGTATGATCACCTGAGTTTAGCCATGCGTGATCTAATGCTTGTTTAGCAGTTAGTCTCTCGCCCGGCATGGGTCTCATAAAACCCACGATAAACTCTTCTAGTTCGGCCTCAACTAATCGGTCTCCCGGAAATGTTAACCGCTTAATAAACGCCTCTAGCCCCTTGGTTCCCGGGAACGGCGTCTTCTTCGTTGCCATTGCAAAAATCAGACAGCCCATAGACCACATGTCAACCGCATCCGTATATTCGGAGGTGTCCGTGTCAATAATCCCGAGAACTTCTGGAGCCAAGTAGTCGGGTGTACCGACAATAGTCCTTAAAGCTGTTTCATCTCCTGCTTCTTTCGTGGTGCCAAAGTCTGCAATCTTCACTACCAGGGGGAACCAAGTGACGACCAGAACATTCTTCCCGATGATAGTTAGCATTTCCGCATGCATGAATTGCATAGATTACCGGGTCTTTACACACCTGAGGTTTCAAGTCTCTGTGGCAAAAGCTGAGACTGTGCATAATCTTCAGCCCCTCAAGTAGCTGTATCGTAACCGTCTTTATCTGCGGCTGCGATAGCCCACCTTGGCTCTCGAGGATGAAGGTATGCAAATCGCCGCATGGAAAATATTCCATAGCTAGGTAGATATTCGTATCATCCTGGAACCAGCCGGACAGCTGGACGAAGTAATCTGTGTACTGTGGGTCAATACACGCATGTTAGTATACAAATCAAACATATAAAGATGTTTCCTCACCTGCGTCATCCTAGTCAAGGCCAGCAACTCCCGTATATTCATAGCTGAGTGAAGGACTACCTTCACCGCCCGGACATCCCCATTATCACATTTTTCTTTATACACACTTCCAAAGGTTCCCTTCCCAATACGCTCCACCCTAGACCACCTCTCCACTCGAACCTTCCCTCCGGGTACCGTCTCAGGGATGGTATGTATAAACGATGTGCCATCAACGCTGAACTGAGTGTTTAGTTTGTACGAGTCGAACGCGGTAAACGAGGTGGTCATTTAGGGTGGTCGTTGACACATTCACTGACCGTATCGAAGATGTGGTCGCGTAGCCACATCCTTGTGAGGTGGTAGAGGCTTGGCGGTAGACGCACCGCCACCAACTGACAAATATGAGACTTGACATAACCTTTTGCAAATCACCAGGGCTTACATAATACTTTTTCACCTGAAAGACACAACTCCACCTATTCTTTTTCTTGATGTTGATTCCGGAAGTATACGTATTATTTCCTTCCCTCCCAAATGAAGAAGCCTTAGATTGATATACCCCTCAATCATTTCATACCGTCAAAGGAGGACTACAGTTACCATGATCTACTTTATTTGATATCAGGAGGAGACCCAATCCGAGTGGTCCATTCGCGGGCTCGGGATCGAGTTGTCCTCTTTGAAACTCCAAACATTTTATAGAACAGCAGGTCTCAACACGATCATCATCACAAAAGGTGTAAGAAAGTGCGCTCAGAACCATCAGGCAATCCCCTGGGCGAATTGCCGTAAGTGTAAGGTTGCATGAAATTAATTAATTAAACAAAAAAATCCCCTGGTCGACATCTCTCCAGTCTCCACTCCCGCTTCCTGTGTGGTGTTTACACGCGATACGGAGTTCTCCCAATGAGGATATTTTCCGAGGGTGGATGAGGTCGCAGATTCGAATCCTGTAGGGGCGGTGACCCAGGGGATATTAATCGTGGGTTCTTTTCTTGGCTTGGCATGTGGGATGGTTTCTGCTCCTGGGGAGAGTTTTCCATGTACCCGGCATCCAAATGGGGCATGCGGACTGGTGATGGAGTGTGGCTAGGTATGAGTGCTGGCCTTGAGCTGGTTTGGGTATTCCACATCCTGCTGAAAAGAGCGACTAGTAGGCATAAAAGGTGAAACCATGTACTTATACTGTAGATTGAGTGCTCCGCCATAACTGAAAGGTTGCATGCGAGTATGAATTAAAAAACAAAAAACACGCGATACGGGGATGATGATAGGGATGGATCAGGTAAGCGCCCAGGTGGAAGGCTTTTTTTGTACCATTATTACCGTACTTTCGAGGGTCCTATAAACGCGTTCCCCGATCCCAGTCAACACGGACTAGCTATGTATAATGAATTAAACAAAAAAAAAAAAAAAAAAAAAAGACTACATGTAGCTATGTATAGAGCACCCAGCCGAGTGAGAGCTCATGATGAACCAAACTGACTGAGTATGCCACTCCACACAGTAGTGAAATATCTTCTTCTTGGCTCATCACTCATCTAGATATCGCTTTACAGCGAAGTGTTAGTATATGGACAGCCTGTTCCCGAATTTCAACCGTTCTGTTTCCATGAATATCTGTTTCCATGAATATCTGTTATCACAGGTAGTCACTCGGGCTATATTAGAAGGCTTGGCATTCATTTTACAGCTTCTGCATATGCGTATGTGGTAAGATTATCGTAGAAATATAGGAAGATCTACATATAGCCATTCAAACTTTATTTTCAAGCCCCTGATTCTGCATACCATTGATTGCGTCCGGATCCCGCTTGAGTTTGGTGATATTCATACTCCGAAGCAAAGGGATTGTTACAAACCTATGGGGGACCAGTAATATAATATCTATCATTTATTGGGATCGCTAAGACTTATGTTTCGCTGAATCACATCCTACTACAGATCTATTATATCAGAGCAGGACAGAACTCCGGCTCCAGCACAAAGCGTATGCCTAGATCTAACCTAAGATCTTTACAAACAACATGCTGAGTTCGATCAGTAGCTCCTGACACATTTTCGATGAAGAGCTAAAATTGCCCATGGGTTTGTGCCGTACTATTTTGGCCGGAATGTTCGCAGAGGTTAGTTAGCTTAGCTGATGCTTGATCCCGTATTAGTCGAATACTTGAGTCAATGATAATTTATTAACTAGGTCAGATATCACCACCCAGGTATCCAGGTGACTATTGGTTTTATTAAGTCAGTGGTGTCTTCATAGTACTAATAGCGACGCGACTCCTCGATCCCCCATATCGGAACACATGTATATAGGGGACTACTTATGATGCCAATACCAAAATTAAAAGGGGATGCAACAGATCCTCGATCGATACATTGATTTCCATCGACTCGCGATCTAATTAAATCATTTTATGCTGAGGTTAAGCCGTGACAGTATACAATGATACATCGCCGAAATCTCATAGCATTTTATCAGGTGGGCAAGATCCTGAATACATACATGTAGGTGGCCCAACCCTAGGCAACACTAGACTACTACATGTACTGATGCAAACACGGATCACCGGGGGTGTTCTATATTCCACTCCTCGACAACCTCGACACTAGAAACACGTTCCCACCAATAAATTTACTTTTTTAGTGCGAATGTTGCCAGCCATGTGTTGTGTAATGTTGCAACGCACTCATTTCAATGCTGCGTAAATACACACACACACACACACGTACACACACACGCATACACGCATACACATACACAGGTTTTGACATACATACTTTATCTATAAAGAACCTTTCATCCCGCTCAACAAGCCAAGAAGCAGGACGTCCTAGCCTTGATCACACCGGTGCCAATGAAAGCACAGAACTCAAGAGATACTTTTACTAGCTCTTTACTCTACCCGGTGTTCAAGGCTCAAACAACTCATGAAGTTTAAGTTCCGTTCGAAGAAGAAAAATAGTGTATATACCGGGGGTTAAGGGTAAGTACTGATAACCCCGTTTTGGATAAGTTTTACAAGTGAGAGTTTGAAAAGGACTCTGATTGGGCTGATATACACATTTTGACAATTGGCAGCCAAGCAGGTATTTGGGTAGTGTGTCCCGCTGCTTTTGCAACACAACGCGGCCTCTCAACCTCTTCTCTACTCCTGTTCTTTTCTAACTGCACCAAAACTACTTTAATAACCTCAAATCAGTACTCAAATGTAGCTGTGGACAAGGGCTATTCAGTGGTTATTTATTTGTATTTTTAGGAAAATATTTGGATTTTTAAGTGAAGATAGATAAAACGTTCGGAAACGCCAAAAAACTGGGAGTACATTCTTTTTTTTTTTTTTTTTTTAAATCATGTAGTTTTAATTGATTCTAGGTACAAAACTCTGCATGCAGTCATAGACTATGGCATAAAAATACCTCTCCCCGACTTTAGAGAACCAAATTTCACAACCCTAGATAAACAAAGGAAAATAATGAAAGGAAACAAAGAACGTTGACATGCTGGCTGGCTGACTGCAAGGAAAAACGACGCTTTGGCGGTCCATATCCGACATAAGAAAGTTTCCTGCTGGTTTCAAAAACCTGTTGCCCCTTAAGGGTCTTTTGTGGGTGCGGAATACCCCAATTCTGGGTTGGGTTTCGTGGCGGCTAGGTGGTGGAGGGAGGGGAGCTGAGTGTGCTTGACACCTCAGTTCCGGACAAGAGGGGGGAGATGTGTTCCTTTCTGGGGAAGTTCGTTTTGGTGGTGGTGATGAAGGCTCCTAGAGCTAGTGAGTTGGTGCGGTCGTTCCAGATTTCTTCAAGGGTTTTGATCCCTGGGAGGAGTTGGGTGCGTTGGGTTGCCTTTGCTCGGCAGAAGAGGATGGCGTGTTCCGTGGTTTCAGGGCCTTCGCCGCATCTGTCGCATTTATCGGAGAGGTGGAGGTTGAGCCAGGATTTGTGGCCTCTGAGGTAGCTTTTTTGGGCTCTCATTTGATGGATTCGAGTAGCCGTGAATTTGTGTAGGTCCATGAAGGGTTCAGGGCTTGAGGTAAGGGGGAAAGTGTAGTAGGGGGTGTTGGAAGTCGTGTGCCCAATTGTCTAGCATTTGTTGCTTTGCTAGTTTTGGGAGGAGCTTGTGGTCTGTTCCTCTTGTGACTGGGTGTTGGAGGAGGGAGCAGAGATGTTCGATGGGGAGGTAGGCCACACCCTTCGTTGCCGTTGAGTTCCACTTTTCGGGTGGGTTGGGGCGGCCACGGAGGAGGCGTGTATGAGAGGGGACCCTGTCGGGGTCAGGGTGGGAAGGAGGGGTGGCAGCGCCCTGTCACTGGGTTGTTGAGAGGGTGGGCGAGTAGGACGCGGATGGCGAACTTTGTTTTCAGGTAGTGGATGTAGTTGATGAGTGGGGGGCAGTGCGCCTCGGCCCAAAGGACGCGTTGGTTGGTTGCTCTGAAGCAGCCGGTGGCCCATCTGAGTACAGAATTCCAGAATTTATTCATGGCCTTGAGGGAGCTGGTGGGGGTTAGGACGGATGCCCCGTATGTGAGCATTGGGCGTAAGGCGAGAAGGGCGATTTTCCTACAGTTGGATGAGGAGAGGCCTTTGCCGGGGGAGGAGGATCTCTGAAGGATTCCGAATCTGGCCTGAGCGGAGGCTAGGCGGCGGATGAAGTGAGTGTTTGGGTTGAAGTTTGGGGATAGCCAAAAGCCGACCCATCTGACTTGGTGTCCTGGGTGGAAGACCTGGTTATCAAGGGTAATAGGGAGAGTGCAGGTTGGTGCCTTGTCTTTGGGGGTACGCCAGTGCATGAGCTCGGTTTTGGGGATTGAGAAGGTGGTGTTCTGGGCGGCCGTGATGGTTGTGATCGCCTTGAAGTGTTCTTCGAGGATGTGGATGTTTTGTTGGTAACTGGGGTAGCCCACGGTTATTGCAAAGTCGTCCACGTAGGATAGGGTGAGCCCTGGGGAGGGATCGTGTAGGTGGGGATGTTCATGTATATGACGAAGAGTAGGGGTGATATGGGGGAGCCTTGGGGAACTCCGACTTGAACGGGGGTTGGGATTCTCAGAGAGCCTTTGTAGAGGAGTGTGATGTGCCTGTCTGAGAGGAATGAGAGGACCCAGTTAATGATGTAGGAGGGGGTGGCTTTGGCCGCGAGGGTGGTGGCAAGGGTATGTTTGACTACGTTATCGAAGCCTCTCTTGATGTCGAGGAAGAGGGTGGAGACTTTTAGCTTGGCGTGTTGCATGGCTTTGGTCTCGTGGAGTAGGGTGGTGACTGCATCGGCTGTGGAGAGGCCGGCTACTGACCCGCATTGGTGGGGGTGGATGAGGCCTACTGCCTTGGCGATAGATGCGAGGCGAAGGGTAACGATCTTCTCGAGTATTTTGGAGAAAGTTTGGAGGAGGACGATTATTCTGTAGGAGGTGGGGAGGGTGTAGTCGGCTTTGTTCGGTTTTGCCAGAATAACTCCATTTGCCCTTTTGAGAGAGAGGGGGTGGTAGCCGCTTTTCAGGAGAGGGTTGAGGAGTGCGGGGATGATTTTTGGGTTGGCCTTATGGACTCCTTTCTATACTGAGTAGGGGATGGTGTCTGGGCCAGGGGCTGAGAGGTTGGAGGTAGGGAGGAGGGTAGTTCTTATTTCTTCGGGGGTGATGTCTGGGACATGGGCGAAGTTGAGGGGGGGGTAGAGCCGGTATCAGGTCTGGGCGGGAAAAAAGCTTTGACAAGATTCTGGTTCAGTAGTGCGGGGGTGGGGGAGTTGGGGAGGGATGGGACTCTGTCCTCCGATCTTGTTGCCATCCTTTTGAGTTTCCAGACGTCGCTGGTGGCTGCACTGGACACGAAGGAGTTCCAGTGAGCGCTTTTCGCATTTTTGATTGCGTTGAAGTAGGCATTTTTTGCCGCTTTGACTTCGAATGGGGGACTAAGGCCTTTCCTGAAGTCGCGGTAGACGGAGTGATAGATTGTGCGGAGTTGGGTTATGTTGGGGTTCCACCACGGCTTTGACCATTTGGTGACTGTTTTGGAGGGGGTGTGGTTTTTCAGGGTGTCTGTGAGCTTTTGCAGCGATTGCTCAAACCAGGCGTCGAGATTTGCCGAGGGGTCGGTGCTAGGGACTGTAAAGTTCTGGAGCATGGGTTGGAGGCTTGACCAGTCTGTAAGTTCCCAGTTGGGGCCAATGATAGGGGTGAAGTCGGTGTTGGGGAGGGTGAAGGTAACGGCGATGGCCCTATGGTCGGAGCCGGTGGCCTCGGGAAGGGGTTGCCATTTGTTGAAGAGGGAGAGGGCTCTTGCATTTGCGAAGGCGAGGTCAATTACTCCGTGCCTTTTCCGGGGGTCTGGGGAATAACGGGTGTAGGTGCCTGGGTAGTTCAGGAGCGAGAAGTTGTTGGTTGTGGCGGAGTGGGTGTATGGCCCTGAGAGGCGAAGTTCCCCGTCGGAGAAGTTCCTCATGGGGTCTGCTGCAGGGGAGTGGATGTTGAAATCTCCTACTACGATGAGGGGGTTGGGGGTGTGGGTGAAGATTTTGGATGGGTTAATCGATCTCGAGGAGTTGGACAACTGTCTGTTATAGATGTTGGTTATCGTGAGGGCGGAGTGGGAGTTTTGGGAGGTTGGGAGAAACAGGTTGATTGAGATGAGGTCTCCTCTGTGAGAGGGAGATGCTGTTGCTGAGTTGCGCTCGAGGAGGTGGTTGGCGACGTAGATGCAGGTGGATATCTTATCCTCGGCGCTGGTAGGGGAGGGGGGAGTATAGTGTGAATGTGGGGGCGTTGAGGGGTTTTCCTTTGAGTAGGGGGGTTCTTGGATCGCGATGACGTGGGCCTTCGAGACTGTGAGGGAGGAGAAGAGGGAAATGAAGACATTATTGCTCCCAGCGCAATTATGTTGTATGATGCGTAGAAATGGTGTCGGGGGACTGCTAAGGTCTCCTAACATTTAGGCGTTGTTGAGGTCCATCTCCGTCACCGAGGTCTGGGGAATCTCAGTGACTTCTTCGTCGGGGTGAGTGGATGGGGAGCCGATTGGGGCGAAGATATGGCCTCCGTCTCTCATACCGTTATTGGCCGAGTCTTGTCTCTGGAGGGCGAGTTTGTGCGGGCAGGAGGATACGAAGGCTGGATGAGGGCCTCCGCAGTTAGAGCATTTGGACTGTGAGACATCGCAGCAATCCATTGTTGATAGATTAAATCCTTGGCAGCTGGGGACGGGACAGCGGTGTTCTGCTTTGATGTGGAAGAGAGTGCAGTAGGGGCAGGTCGGGAGCTCCTGTTTGCACCCTTTAATGACATGGCCGAACTTGTAGCAGTGGGAGCATTGGGTTCCTGCTGAGGCTGACCACATGATGGCGCATCGGCGGGGGCGGGAGAAGAGGCGTATGGTTGTACCGATGACGCCGGCCTCAGAGCGGGAGACACTGATAACGATGGTGGAGGAGGTTTTGGCGTTGCGGGTTGTATCATCAGCGACGAGGAATCTGCACGATGAGGGAGTGATGCCTGTGGCTAGGCAGACGGCTTCGGGGAAGGTGGCTTGTAGCGTGGGTTTGTCGCGGATGCTGTATAGGGGGACCCTGTGTACGGCGACATCAATAGTGTCAGGCGCGGGGCGGAAGGAGGTGTAGGGGTTGTCGGGGGTGGGGATTTTCTGGTTGAGTATAGCGGTGAGGCTGTCATAGAAGGGGGCGAAGGTGGTGTTCGGGACTGCCGGGGCCGCGAGAATGGTTACTGTGCCTTTAGCGTTGATGGTGACTGAAAGGGCGGTGGCAGGGGCAACGATGCCTTGTCTTGCTAGGAACTGCCCAAAGAGGACGGGAAGTTCAGCTGTTAGGCGGTCGGAGTCGGGGATGAGGGTGGGTGTGGTCTTTGTGGCGAAAAACCGGCGTTTATGGGTCGGAAGGGGTGTGTCCTTGGAGGGAGAACCTGCAGCCTTTTCGTTCCTTTTTCCGCGTCGTTTTTCTGGCCTGGTTGGTTGTGCGGGAGGGGTTGCCGCTGATCTGACGGCGTTGGCGTAAGAGGAGGGTCTGGGGTTGGGAGGGCAGGGTGGGTGGTGGTTGCTCTTGGGGCTGGGGGGGGGCAGGGGGAGCGGTGGGGGCCTGGGTGTTGTGGAGTTGGGAGTTGATGTTGTCGAGGCGGTTGAGGATGCGGGGGTCGGTGTTACGAACCACTACCGCAACACGGAGGAAGCCTGAGTCATCGGAAAGTGCCGGAAGTTTCTGCGAAGGATTAGTAATCGGGTTGTTTCTCTTTCTTATATATAGGGGTGCTTGCCCCCTCACTGTCTACTTCTTTCCTTACGCAACATCTTGTATTTTACTTTGAGTTATTACTTTGGGGGATTTACTTCGCTTCAATACACTTCTTTACTCTCAGTCCCCGTTACGTCTGCTGCCCATCATGCTCTTCGCATCCGCCGTTATGTTCCTCGTCGTCGCCCTCGTGGCCCTCTGCTCGCCTACCCCGCTGTTCCCTCTGCCCCCTCGCCGACCGCTGTCTCCTCCGTCCTAGTACGGACCATTGTCCCTGCCCTCGGGCACACCGCTGACTCCACCCTCGTCATCGTGCGAGCCTACTTTCTCCTTCCCAGGAGCCCCCTAGTGTCCTTCGACCCCATTGCCAAGCCTTCGCACACGGTCCCTTACAGTCGGGGGAGCGCTGGTGGCGGCGGACCTCCTCTTGGAGGTCTTCGTGGTCCTGTTGGAGGGAGGCGATGTCGCCTGCCATGGTTGCGTTTTGTTTGGCGATGCCGCACAGGAGGGTGATGACGAGTCTGGTTTCGTCCGAGGTGTTGGGGTTGGCCAGGATGGCAATGGTAAGGGCGGAGAGGGCGGTATTGTTGGCTACGCCTACAAGTTCTTGGTCGATGTTGCCAATTCCAAGGGCGTCCAGGGCCTTCGTCATGTCAGGGGTGGGGCTTGGCATTTTGAAGCCTGGGTTTTACAGAGTTTTGGTGGGGAATGTTGGTTGCCACGCAAGGTTTTGGTGGTTATTTTCAAAAAATAAATAGATAGCGGAAGAGAAGGATGAAAACTGGGAGTACATACCTACCGATCTTTACACACTCTAGATTCCAACTATCGCAACCTAGTGCACCCTCGTTTAAAACCCCTCCATTCGTACGACGCCTCACATTGCAGGTATTTTGGAGACGGGCACGACCGTTGGGTCACCGCCAGTGCACTGCGGGCCAAGGTTTGGGGGGCATGAGGCTACGTGGGTTAGGGTTGTTTGGTATTCTAGAACTCTGTACCGTGCCTGATGTTCTCTGCACTTGCTATTTATTACCTCTTGCACTTTCGGTAGAGTAGGTCTACCGTATACCTACTCTACTATGCCTCTAGTATGGTTGCCAATTGCCGAACACAGACGAAAAATTCAGGTATGCACGCACCTGTTGGTCGATACGCAATTAATGAATTAAACAAAAAAAAAACCTGTTGGTCGATGTCTAAAACATCTTTATCTCAACCTCGATTAAACGGTTCTTCACCATATTAAATATACTCAGAGCCTATGCAGAGTACGTTTGTAGGTACTCTACTCGTATTTTTCTGATGTTCGTGGACGCGACTGATATTAAATGCCATACAAAAATACGCCAAGCTCATGATTTGCGCGTATGCAATAATGGCTGAGTTAAAAAAAAAAAGTTAGGAAGATACGTAGAGTAGGCAGAGTACTAACTGCGGTACGTTCAGAGTACATAATCTCAACAACTATTAAAGTCAGAAATCATGGTATAGGGGCGTCTTGGGTGACGTATCGTAAATCACACGACCGTACTTCTTTCTTCAGCTCTCTCATTGGAACTAAAAAATCAAATTTGGTAACCCAAGACAAATCCCCTCAAAGTCAATCGCAACGGTCCAGTGGGGAGGGATTTACGCTAATAGTACTGCTCTACCCAGACGGGCCCTGAGGCTCGTAGACTAAGTACTCTACATACATACATAGAGTCCAAGTAGGTAGGTTAAAACGGCACATCAATTCGGCCTTACAAGGCTGAACATACCCCAGATATGGCTGTAGAAGCCAATAACGTTAAAACTATGACATAAGATGACATGAATCGGTCGGTACTATCCAATGGCCTACCGCGGTGTAACGCACGAACCTTTCCTGCGTGTGCTTGATCAGGTAATATAGGAAACCCCTTTGCAGCATACATGCCCACATAACGTTACACTGTGATCGTAGAACTTTGTACGACGTGACAACAGTAAATTATCATTTACAATTAGAAATAGAGCGAGGTTTAGCTCGTAATAATTTGGCACAATGCCGAGAGAGTTTTAGCTACAGAAAATCGAAAGTCGGTCACTTGGACAGAAAGTCCTGCACCTCTTATTAGCTTAATCCTTGCAGGTCTTTGCCGAAAACAGCTAGAATTTCTGTCCAACCTGTCCGAATATCTGTTCAACCGGCGCCATAGCTACCTAATCTCTATAATCCTAGTTTCGTTCTTTCACACTTGTGCTGGGTCTTCACTCTGGTTCTTGTTCACCACCGTGGATGTTTCTCATGCAGATAACTTCTCTGCAGCTGGTACGTCCACAATGATGTTATAACTAATGAACACATTTGCGGGGCATTAGAGTACCATATTAAGGTGTGCCATTAAGAAAATGCTGTGGTTGCCAGCTTGCGCATCAGCTATTTTAGATCAATGACCAACATTGCGACCCGTGTTGGTGCTTTTCACAATCTTTCCAGATAGGAACCTATCTATCCCACGGATATAAGGAGTATTATAAGCGGTGGGTGGGTCCCTCTTGGTTCCCTCTAATTATTGATGCTTTTTTTTTAATTTATCTGGCACCGAGCTTGGATTAGCCTTAAATTCGAGTAGAGTACTCTAGAGTATGTACGGTCTACGGAAATGGATGTCTAAGGAGCCGTCATGCAGCGCAAGATCTATATAAATACACTCTGCCCCACCCCGAATTGCAGTTTTCTACTCACCCCCCCCGCCCGCCACTCTCGTCACCCCACCCATCTTTGAAAGAAAGTTGAACAACAGCCGTGTCACTCACGATGGGTTTCTCTAAGAGGAACTTCTTCCTTAGCTTGGCGTTCCTTGTGACGCCTATCGCGGCTATCGCCATGGCCATGCCACAGCCGCAGCGCGGCCTCTCGAGGAGCTGTGAGCAGTGTCTGTCCCTGTTGAACACTGCAGGATGATGTGGATACGACATGATGTCCGGCGAATACACGACGTTGACGGAGCTCACGTGTATGTGCGGTATCAATACATTTGTTGATGAGGATAAAGCGTACGTGGATAAGCCAAATATATACCCTCCTAGTAGCTGCCATGTAACACTCCCATCACTGGGGCGGTGGTGAGAAGCATGTCGTAATATATGAGGGAGTGAGGGGGAACTAGCCTCTGCTCCGCCCTCTTCTATTTCTTTTCAATGGTAATGTAGCTAATACTCTGTGATACAGATGTGTGAGGTGTATGGTGTCTAGGGAGGAGATTTCCGCCATCGAAGCCACGGAGTACAATGATGCAGTGGAAGCTGGCTACAGTTCGATACCCTCGGGCGGTGACTCGGGAAATGGGAACTACGTAAATGGAGGAAACTCTGACAATGGGTGAAACAACGGAAATTCCACCGGAAACTCTGACAACTTTAACGGAGGGGGACGCAACTCGGATGGAGGGAACAACTCTAACAACTCTAACGAATGGGACAACTCAAATGGAGGGAACTCTAATAACTCTCACGGAGGGAACAGCTCTAACGGCGGTGAAACCAATAATGGATCCGGGAGCGAGACCAACACAGCCGAGACCAACAACGGAGCAGCGGACAACTCAAACGCAGCCGGGAGTACTCATTCGAACGGCGTTGAAGGTTTAGCCATGAGATCGGAACAGTTGATATTTGGGGCGGTATTCGCAGCTGGGATAGCCTATGTTTTGTAGTTTTTCATGAGCGATGGGAAGTGAGGTCTAGTACTATACTTAATGTAGATGTATTCGTTTTAATTTTACGTCATGCGTGTGGTCGGGGGAGCTAATAAGGTGCTTATGTATCTACTTCAAAAAAAAACTCTAAATGAAGGACAGATCTTTTTTAATGTCGCAGTGGCACATCAGAATACTGCTAACACGTACACGCTTGTCAACTAAAAGTGCATCATAATCATCTTCATCTTTCAACGAGTACCCAAGCTAGAAACATTGGCCACCATTGCAACTGAGTCGCGCCTCAAGGAGACTATTAATTCATACTCTCTGATCTCAAGCGGAAGAAATAAGGCCCATTAGCCGGCCTAACGTTCCCACAAAAATCACAACTCAATTGATCAATCAACCACTTCCACCCAAGATCTTCGTCCATATGATCATGATAGATGAATCTCTCAATTAGAGTGGGTGAACTTACTCCCACTAGACTGCGAATGAGTTCTGATCGACTCGTGCCAATCATGCTTGTGCGAAATAACGGCTGTATACTCAGAGGCTGGAAGACATGGAGGCAGGCGGTATCCGGTATTAAGCAGACCGTGGTGGTCCAGCCATGTAGCAGTGACAATGCACTTGCATGTGAGAAACTGATTTTGGGTTAATTGAAGCGCTTGAAGAACGAGTGATAGATTATGACTACCAGAGCCCTACATGCATACGCAACCTCCGGCATAAATAATGTTTTTATAAATTTCCAGCGCCCAGTACCCCCATTTCCCTACGCGGAACTTGTTTTGCACTTCCACTCAAGAGCCGCATACTTACATAACATGTAGGTACATGTATTTTGCGTTTTTTTTTTTATTTTTATTATTTTTATTATTTTTAATTCATTATGTAATTATATGCAACCTTACATATACAGCTTACAGCTATGACTGTCTATACATATCTTGAAATAGGGCGCTCGGCACATTTCATAGTATTGGAGGATTCTCATAGTATTTGTCATCGGCATATGACTCACTCACGACTCACTTAGAAGAAGTCCAATGGACGAGGAGGAGCTGGAGAAGTAAAAAGTGCTTCGAACATAGGGTAAAAGAGAAGAGAAAAGAAATGGCAAGATGCCGCAGATGGTGCAGCCTGGGGATAGGAAAAAGGGAAAGTGAGGAATCAGAAATAAGGAGAGCCGAGTGGAGGTTAAAAAGAAATGACAACTTCGGGGGGAGATAGGGAAGAAAAAGAAAGAGTGCTGGGATAAGTTTGTGGGCGACATCAGCAAGCTTAACAATTTCTGTAAAGTGTCTCCTGTGTCTCCAGAGAATCAAAATCCGTTTTGATGTCTGAGGAGAACTTCAGGAGACCCGGGAGACTGTTGGGAGATTCATGAATATTTACAATCTTGCTGATGGAGACACAAGGCAATGATTTGTGGGGAGTCTGGAGAATACTGTGCCAGTACAAGAAACGATATGCCAAAATGTCCACTATCGAAAACGAAAACGAAATTGCGGTTACATTTAAAGAAAAGGGAAAGATCTTTATACAACAACTCTTTCCCAATGCGCCAAAAGGTACAGATATCGTTATGATGACACCCCAGAACGATGAACAACCTAAACATATTCTGACAGAGTAGGATATGGGGACGGCGATCTGGAAACAAGGAGCTTATAAAGCACTTGGCCTGGATGGCATATGGTTTATCGCGCTGAAAGAAGTCCGGTCAGAAGTTAAGGATCTAATAACAGAAGTATATCAACTCGCACTCAATCAAGACTATTATCCAGTAATGTGGAAGAAAGGCACAGGTGCAATCATCCCCAAATCAGGAAAGACAGATTACTCAAGGGCCAAAGCACACAGACCAATCTCACTATTAAATACATTAGGAAAAGGATTGGAAAGATTATGCACAGATCGGCTGGCAAAAATCGGAGAGCAAGAAGAACTGAGCTCATATCAGTGGAAGGGCATGGGGTGAAAAGAAATATCAGCAGAAGAGTGTGTAGAACACACACTGGACTGGGCAGAAAAGAGAAAAGAAGAGGGCGAAAAGGTTCTACTAGTAGCAATAGATATTGCCCAAGCATTTCCGAATTTAAGCAAGACGAAACTGTTGAATATCGTATACGAACAGGGAGGCGAGAAGAGACTTGCATGATGGGTATACAGCTTTATGAGTGACAGAAAAGCCAATCTAAGATTTGATGGAGAAATGGAACAAGAGCATATGGTAGAAACTGAGATACCGCAAGGAAGTCTGGCATCACCAATCCTATTCAATCTTTATATCGCCACCCTTATTAAAGAGGTCAACGAACTAGCAGAACGACAATTGGAAGGAAAAGCAATCATACCTACCTTCATTGATGACTTCACAATTGCGGTAGCTTGAAAGGACTGGGGACAAGCAATAGCGAGAGCAGAGTGGATAATAGAAATCATCTATAAATGGGCAGAATACAACCATGTCAGGTTCGAGGAGGACAAGATGGAGTGGATTAGACTGGGAAAGGATAATGGAGAAGACAAGGAAATAGAAATGCTAGGAGGAGGGGGGAAAAATGAGAAACAGGAGTTAAGTGGCTAGGCATCTGGATAGACAACAAGCTGACCTTCAAAAACCACGTAAGGGAGACAATGGTTAGAGGATTCAGAGCAGTGCAGAGTGTGATCAGCTTAGGAAAAGGAACAAGAGGAATGGGGGTCGGAAATACGAGAAAATTCTATATCGCATGCTCCAGGCAAATTGCGGAATACAGCGGAAAAATATGTTGGAAAGGACAAAAGGGACTCGAACTTGCGGCAAAAATCAACAAAGTTAATATACAAGCAATGAGAAGGATCGGAGTACATTTCAAATCAGCCCCCACAGCCGCAATAGAGGTGAAAGATGATATGATACCTACACAACATGGATTCAACTATAAAGAATGAATGCAGGCAGTACTAAAAGAACTGAAGCATGCACCAAACCATCCTACTCACAAGGCATTGAAAAACAAGATTGGTGAGATAATCCAGGAAAAGAATACATGACGGGTATTGAGAAGAAGAGGCCAAGGAAGGAGGTGGGGAATGAAAGAAGCAGTTAAAATTTGGCAAAGATCGTAGGAAGGGATTGGAAGAAAATAGAAAGTTGGAAAAGCTACTACGAGAAGGAAAGAAAATGGGTAAAAAAGGCAAGGGAAGAGATTGAGATAGACATGACTGTATAATGAAAAAGGAATACTAGTAGAAAAAAAGAGGCAGGAGGACAGAAGGGAACAGGAAAGAGAGATTATCATTTACAGCGATCGCAGCAAGACAACGGAGGTAGCAGCAACAGGAGTGTGCAGAATAGGAAATGATGGAGAAGTAATGAGGAAGATCGGCTACAGACTGGGGAAAAAGAAGGAAATCATGGATGCAGAAATGGTGGGGCTCAAAAAAGCAATCGAGATCGGCCTAAAAGAAGCAGCAAAGGAAAGAAATAAGACGATAACTATTAGATGCGACAGCCAGAAGACGATGAGACGAGTAAAATACAAACACCAATCATCAGGAGAGATAATGGCTCACAAAATACGCTACTGGTATGACGCTGGAAAGACACAAAAGATCAGAGTAATACTAGAATGGGTCGAAGGACATAGCAAGATAAAAGGAAACTTGGAAGCTGATAAAGCAGCCAAAGAAGCCGTCAATAAAGGAAGAATCGATAATGAGTGGTTCGTTTCATTTGCATTCCTAGAAAGGGAGTCCGGGAGGAAACAGTAAAAGATTGGGAAACAGAATGGGAAACGAGAGCGAACAAGTAAAAAGCGCAGCATAAACCATCGCAACGAAATACCATCAAATTTGACGATACGGACCAAACCAACAGAGTTATTATTAGCTGCCTCAGAACAGGCCATATAGCCATCAAGAGGTACCTAAAAAGAATAGGAAAGATCGAAAGCGCCGAATGCGAATGCGGCAAAGGAGAGCAGAGTGTAACCCACATACTCACCGAATGTGACGCAATGGCCGAAGCCCGCAAAACCTTCAAAGAGCATAATACAGTTATCAAACTCCTTTGGAAGGCAAGTGGTATCGAAGCAGCTACAAAAATCTGGAAACACTTTGGGAGATGGAGATACAAGAGAAATGGTCAGGAGGAGAGCGCAGAAGAGGAGAGAGGAGAACTATGATACGGGTGCCAGTGGGTGACACTGAAAAATGCTGGAAGCGAGGAATAGGACAAAAGAGGACTCTAGTGTTTTGCATTTCTTATGTTGGCTATATGTGAGAGGAGGCGGAAGAGAATGGGTAGTTCAGGGGTATTGCCATAACTGTAAGGTTACATGCAATTAATGAATTGAACAAAAAAAAAAAAAAAACTCACGACTCACTTTCCTATTAGTCATTCTATTACTTATACGTCTATGACTCATTGTATCTCTTTTGTACTACCTCTCTTTAGTATAAATACGGGGCATTCCCCCTTAGCTAGAATAAACACGATCAATTACTTCACTTCTCCTACATACTTTTCTCTAACATATACGTATACGGAGTCTTATAGATCACCTAATACCCAAACAACACTTAAACTTATCCCACTCAAATCCTGACTTCGCCGCACTAATCTCCGCCAGAAACCATGAAATGGATCAGCCGCCCTCACCTTGATATTCGCAACTTGTAGTTCTCTCTTCGAAGCTTCATTATATTAGCACGGAAGCATCTACACTCTTTCAATACCTATTGATCCGCCGCGCCCCTTTTCCCGCCAAACCTGTTACTCATGACGGGTGGATTTAACCTTCCCGGCCTCCACATTTGGGCTTACAAATCTTTCCAGGGCCTTTGACGAGACCTTGAGTTCTCTTCTCCTAGCTCCATAGGTATCTCAGCTCACCCAGCTTTATCGAACCAGGCTCGAGTCTTTCCCGCAAGCGTTCAAATTTTGTTAATGTCTCCTTCACTAAGAGAGCTCCAGTGGGTAGCTTCCAGAAGCCTACGAAAGATGTGTAGACGGCGCTACATGGAGAAAAGGAGGATATAACTTCAATCAAAACGGATTCAGACTCGAAGTGGTGCGAGATTGCCGTAACTTCAGTCGGTGGCGCCGGGAATCCACAGTACCAATAAGTACAATTTAGTAATGGGCGATCCGGAAATGAAGAGGGAAACTACAACGTGTTAAGACATCTAAGCTATGTGTTGAAATAGTTATTGACGTAACTAATCTGTGTTTTACATCTAGAAAGATAGGGTGAGGACATATACAGATCAGCACTCTTTCAGGCGTTTTACTTTTGGTCAGAAGCTCCGCTCATGATCAATCCAAGAATTCTATACCCTAGCAGACACGCTGTTGTTCGAGATCGAATTTCAGAGATGTCTTGTGAAACAGAAGGAGCATTGCCTCTTTCTCCCGCCTCTCACATCTCCTACATATATAACCCCACTAGAGGTTAACAATTGTTTCCAAAAAGCTCTCACCCTCGTACTTTCTATGACCCTGGGATACTAGGGACCAATAACCGCCACCGCAAGGGCTTAACTCATCAACGTACCTACCACTAGGGCTATTCCAGAAGTATTTCACTCCACGTTCATCACTAACACCAGAGAGGAGTTGGATAATGTTTAATTTAGGCACAGCGTCAGCTGAGGTCCTGGAAAGATGATATTTGCTCGGGCATGGGTTTCTTCTAGGGGTACGAGTGGTGTTCTAGTTGTTGGCATGTCCTGTAACGATCTTTCTTACATAGACTCGGATGAATCCTCAAGTGTTGCATATTCTCTTTATAGAACGTA
This sequence comes from Morchella importuna, assembly GCF_003444635.1. NCBI lineage: Eukaryota > Fungi > Ascomycota > Pezizomycetes > Pezizales > Morchellaceae > Morchella > Morchella importuna. Next base: position 26,659 of record NW_025763476.1, on the reverse strand, counting down.
TATAATTGGAGGGAGCCATGATATACGGATACGTATCCACCTCTCGTAATAGTGCTATCAACCTGCTGTATCTTCTATCATGGGTATCAATCCAATATCCGTTCTTCAATAACACAATGGTCGAGAGAATCACCGGCACGATATATATATATGAACATTCAAACAAGATTAATTTCCAGTAAATCCTATCCCCGAAAGTAACGAAATATCAGGATTTGAGTTTGAGGTATCAACACTTCTCTGGCTCCTCGATATTTCCATATTCTAAGCTGTGTCTTGAGTGAATTTCTGAAGTATACACCACCCAAATCACCGCTAACCGCCCAACTAACGAACTAAACAAAAAAACAAAAAAGCATCGTTAACTGTCACCAGGGTTAGGGTTTCCTGCTCCAGCAAACAGAAATACTCATAAGGTTCATGAAAGACCAATATTTTCAAAATTATATCCTCTCAACTCGAAACCGAGTAATGGGGTATTTCCAACAATCTATGGACGCTATGGCGGCATCATGATTGGTGGGGCCGGCCCTGACCCGCGGCAGCCAGCAGGATTCGATTCTAATCCGGTATTTACAAAATATCCTCGGTGGTATGGATATGCAACGGACTTTTTACAATTTTTTTTGTGGGGAGCTTGGGCGCTCTAATCTTGGTAGAGCGAGAGAAGGTGCAGATCATGAATTATCACTCGTATCCTAAAGCTTGGCGTCGTTGTGGCGGAGAATTAAACGCGGAGGTGTAGTACGCATGCGTCTATACAAGATGTGACTACTACAATATCAACTCCCAGCAACAACTCATTTGATTATTTTGCTGTGGACATTAATTAGGCTTGGATCGACTCCCGGATACGGTAAATTTCTAAGGGCCCGTTTGGCTGTTATGGAGGTGTCGAAATTCCGTTTTGTAGCTGCTCCGTGAGGAGAGGATAAACGGAGCTTTTTCAAAATGGAGTTTGGATTTATTTAGGTTGCCAAACACCTGATTTTTAATGGTTGTTAACGTTGGTTTTTTTGGTTGCAATGACTGCAAGAGCGAAACGGAGCTGAAAAGAAGTAGGTACCCCCTACTTTTCAAAAACTCCGTTTCAACGCCTTAACGGAGTTACAAAATTAGCTGCCCGAACACAAACATCTCTGCCAAAATGGAGTTTTGAAGAAAATGAAATGGAGTTATGTGGTTGCCATACAAATCCTCCTCTTGTAACTCCGTTTTGACTTACAGCCAAAGGGGCCTTAAGTTCACCCAACACCCTAATATAACAGCTTAGAGCAGCTTAATCAATTGATGAAACCTATCTTTGGATTCCCTAAACACATCAGTAACGATGCTGATCATGCATGGCCAGTATATAGGTCTGGCACCTACCCGTCCTCTTATCTGGTTGTCCTTTAATTACCAATACCATGTCGGTACTCACTAATGCAACGGCGACATGAGCACTGAAATCCAGCACTAGATATCAACCAACTAGCTGGATACTAGCGATGCTACACGTTACACCACGCTCCGCACCTGGCCGCTCGTACAACAAGAGCTGCATATTTCTACTAATTTTAACTACATACATACATACATACATACATTTATGCACACGTGCACTTCCGTGGTCGTGATATATATGGAAACCAGAGTACCCACACACCTGGTTCCCACTAGGCAGTAATAAAGAAACTTGATGGCCCCCTCTTCGCAACCACTACAGTGTGACGTCTTGGCTGGTTATTCTTTCAAATTCCCGTTATTTGACACCATCTCCAGCTCCCTTCCCCAGCTTAATATGCAATTGATTTGACAACCATAGGACGAGACCTATAGCTTCACAACCGTTATCGGATGGGCTAGATTTGTCGCATGGCATGGGACATATGTGATAAGAACCAACTACTGTCGTTCAGGGGGTATTGGCGAATTGCAGGTAAAGGTTGGTTTGGCTGTCTCTTTTTTGCCCTGTCCACCATCACCCAGTATCCGCCAATACCCCGTGAACGACAGTACACTCTTCCCATATGCAGTTGCAAAAAAACCACCATAGCTACGCCTACATAGTCTTCAGCCTTGCTGGGATCCAATCGTGCCCAGCTCTGGGTATGCTACCAAAGCACAGGATTACCTCTTCCTACAGCCCCAGCCCCACGAAGTGCGAGTAGAAACTTGCAGCGCCAGAGGTTAGACAACGGTATAAGTTCAATGGGTTAGGGTTTCGACCCGAATCTAGATTGCCTCCTCCACTGTAGTACTGACCACCACCGGAAATAAATACCTAGATAGTTACGACTATTGTGTCAAAAGCTTCGCCTTCCAAGTCCGTTCAAACCAAAAGCTTATTTATGATAATAAAATGTCTCCTATCTATGCATGTATCAGCGTTCAACACGCAATTTCCACATGTGGTGGGGCTGAATGTACCTCTAAATGGTGGGTCCCGGTTCACCTTGTCGCTCCAGAATTCAAAGTGCACAAAGCTGAATAAAAGCGAGTAGAATGTGCAAGTTCCATGACGTCGAACCTGCGCCGCGGAAGTTAACCATGAAACATGCCCTTTTACAATTACTTTCCCGGATTATGTAATTATCCACTTAACTGTGGGAGTGTCGGCCCCTGGACCCAGTGGTCGAAAATTCCCCGCTCATTGGTAATGTCCGTCAATAACCATTCTATTTTACTCTCCGTAGTCACCCTACGTGCCCCCTATAGCTATTCCTAGGCTGGCCTTTCTGTATGTAAATGTACACGCTTACCAGCGTAAGAACCAGAAAATGCAGTTGCTCAGGGCAAGGATAATTTGTATGGAGTGGCGTCGTTCTCTCATACAAATAATCCCTGTTTCCGTTACTTGCATTTTCTGGTTCTTTTGAGGGTAAGCTGTAGTTCAAGACAAACAGGATCGAACTGGACAACTCAGCCTCCTCCCCCGCGAGACACAGGAACACACAGGGCCAAGACGGAACTTTCCTTGCAGTGCCAAATTAAGCGGACAAACAATCAAACAAAGCCTGTGAGTCATTAAGCAACTGTGCCCGTCCTCAATATCCCATATATGCAACAGGCCGGCATACATGGTACTCTACAAGATCAGTTAAAACTTCACAGAGTAGACTAGCTAAGAGTAGAGGAGGACAATACCAGGGTGCATTAATTAAGGCACTTTACACTCGACTGCTCTACTCTACTCCTCTGTGCCCATAAAGTACTCTAAGGTCCCAGCACCGATACGCTCATGAGCAATTAACCCCTATAACCCAGTAAACACTCTATTTTACCCACGATAACCCTCTGTCGGATCTCGGAAAAGATGTTTTCGCCAGGAGTAAACACCAATCTAGCATGGTACTCGCACCCCCTTTATCCTTGGCGCTCGGTTGTTTGTGCGACATGGCGTGTGTAACGCTCTCTCCCCTGCCTCAAGCTTTGTGTATCCCATTTTCCCGTCCACTGGCTGCCACAGCCCCATATGCAGACACGAACAGTCAATTTGTTGTTAGAGTATGTGTCCAATTCAATAACAAGTCTACGGTAGGAAGATCACGAGGCAATGTCACTATTGACTCTAAGCAGATACTGTTACTGTCCTGTTGATCAAGGGTGCACGGATGGTTCTATGTGACACAGGGACAGGGTGTATGTTACCAGGGTAGAGTACATATTATACATAGTGTCTTTCTTTTCTTCTTCCGTGTCCCCCCAACTAAGATTAAGGTTAAGGTTGGTTTCATGAACATCAACTTCTCGTATCGGGGGGAACATGCACCCCCAACTACAACTATATAAACACCCCCCCAAGTCCCCCATCCCCCCAAGTCCGAGATATTCTTCAGTCACCTCACCTCGGTCTATTCATCTGTTCTTCATTGCAGCTCAATCAACTCAATCCAACCCACATCCAACACAATGCATTACCCATCCGTGACCTTCATCCTCCCCGTGGCCCTTAGCTTGGTTGGGTCTGTGGCAGCGTTTGCCATGCCATCGCCACAGGACTTCTCGAGCTCGAGTTGCAACCAATGTCTTGCACTGGCCAGTACCGCGGACACGTGCGGCTGGAGCATAACTTCGACCGATGTACCAACGATAAGCCAGACTACGTGCATGTGCGGCCTTGATAGCTTTATAGAGAACTACAAAGAGTATGTGATTCCCAATCATCCCGCCGTCCCTCTCTCTCCCATGAGAGAGGAACCTCACTGGTATAGGACAAATGCTAACGTATCATCTGCGAAAACAGCTGCATGTCCTGCATGGTTACCACCGGCGTTATGAACGCCTCCGATGCCGCAACATACAGCACTGCTGTCGTGGATGGGTGCAGTACCCTTACTGGCGGCGGAACCTCAACTTCCGGCTCTGGCTCTGGCACTAGCACTAGAACCTCCACCGGCAGCTCATCCTCCTCCACCTCCTCATCATCCGGTGGGTCAACGTCAACAGACACTGGTACCTCTTCCGGAAGCTCAAACAGCAACGGAAACGGTGTGCTCGACCAGAGCGGCGCCGGTGCGCTGTCCGCCGGCTCTGGACAGTTTGTCCTCGGTGCTGTTGCAGCCGTTGGGGTTGCCCTTTATGCCCTGTAGGCTTCTGACCTATTAGTCGCTGGATTTCTTTTTTCTCCTACTGTGCTGCTGGATGATGGACTGTGGAACTGGGATAGGATAGTGAGGATTTTAATAACTTTTTTTTTCTTTTTCACCTGTTTATTTTTCCGTCTTCTACTTTTTGCTTTGGCTTTCTTTTCGGGTTTGATGTGTGCTTGTGTAGACATACATGTAGTATCGAAACTGAAACGTGGCTGAAGAGGGGAATGGTTTTCTCGCCCTATATAGCTTAGTCGAGCATTATTTGAGATTGTCTGTTCCCTGTGCTTGGGTAGCTTTCTTCATCCACAAGTGAACCAAACCAATACGTAAACCGTCATGAGCTCCAATAATCCCCCCGGCCCATCAAGGGGTTTCGGCCATGCAACACTCGCCGTGCCAAGTCAACCAGGACCCCATGATGCATCTAGATCTACACTAACCTAGTCGTGCCACGCCCGGATCGATGTCACCAGCAGCTGTTACAGCCACCTACTTGTCGAGTGAGGCAGAGTTGGAAGGGATGGTACTCACTCTAGGTATGCCTTGCCCTGCGCTTTCTTAGTTCGTCCCCCAGCCTGGGATTCTATTCTTCCTTGATGAAATATCTTTACAATTTAGTTCCGACCAGACTTTCATCCACGCAAGCCACCACCTATATTTATCAATTTAGTCATGAGATATTGTACAAGCAATTCTACTTACTACTCTAATTAGAGCAACATCTAACTTAGCGCGACAAAACAACATTTCCATTTCGTGTTTCTGTGAGTTTTCCAGGCCTATCCCAAATCCAGTCCCCCCTGTCTATCCCGCCGATCACACCCGAACACAGTAACAGCACCGCTCCCATTAACATTCTCAACTATTAGGGGCGGGTGTCATATTATCTAATTAGTCCAAGTAGGAATAGGAATACGAGCAACAATCAACAAATTCCTTCTTCCTCTGCCATCTCCGCCAAAAAGCAAACCGACTTTATTGCACTTGCTTAGCCAAGTATGTAGAGTAGCTAGCTTGCCCATGCGGATAATAAACGCACTTTGATCGTGCATGCGTGCCCTGGCTCGGCTAATTAAAACCGTTAACTCTAAAGCGACGGCCATGTCCGAGTTCGAGTGTGAGTTCGAGGGTGGGTGAGGGAGGGGTTTCCGAGGTTCCGCGAAGGTGATCATAGTACTAGTAGGGTGCTGGTGGTATGTAAGGTGTCGAGAGACTACATGTATGATGTCAAAGACAAATGCGTAAGGTGTTTAAATGCTGTCCCCAAATCATGCCTCATCACTCGCGCGCATTCTATGGTTGCCGGGTTTTGTGGCGCGCTCGGAATTGAAGAGCATGGATCGTGACACGGTGCGCGAGAACGTTAACCACGCGACGGAGGGGTGTGAGTCACTGGTAGAGCACCTATGTATGTATATACATAGATATGTAGACTAAATCTCTCGTCAATGCTAGCAAGAATCAGGTACCTCCCAAACCTAGCTTTGGCAGTTCAGAGATGGTCAACTGATTTGAAATCAACTACTGTAACTACTAATAGCTAGTAGTAGGGTCAGCGCCCCCAGAAAGCCTCCCCAGGCGAACTACACCAAACCAGCCACGAGCCAATAGCAGCAGCCAGTGCTTAAAATTCGGCTGGCCCATTACTAACTACTATTAACCTCCTGTTCAACTGCTCAGTCTCAACACAAAACGTCCACCGGGAATATCGGCCCACCCGGGAAAAGTCCAAAGGCAGAAGGTGGTAATAATACTCGATGCCCAAGACAGCTAGCCCACCCCCAGTTCCTCCAAAATTCCATGATCCTGGCAATACTCTAAATAAGAATGTTACACCGCCAGCACACTGAACGGGCACCAATTAATTGACGGATGGCCAATTGCAAGGGGGGTTTCGATTTCATCTCTGCCCGGACGAAGACTCATACTCTAATAACAAAAGGCAGAGACAGAATAGGCAAAACAGTCCTGGCTACTATGTACTTTAATTAACGGCTTCCCTGCATGAATTGGCCCTACCTCGTGGTATCAGGATCAGTCTAGTGGTGTAACATGCAATTGGTCACACAAACGCCCCCAAGTCAATCATCAAGCAAAAAAAAAAAAAAAAGCCATGAATTAATAGTATTGTAAAACCTCATTGCCGACCGTTAAGAGTGAAAGATATTCGGGTATCTACAGCGCATACATGCCCAACCCCACCGCCATTGCCCCCGCGGCGACCATCTTCCCCGGCCCCACCGCCAGGCACCCTGCCCCGCCCGTGACTAACGCGCAGTTATCTGCCACGTCCTTGACGGCCGAGTCCTTATCATCGCTCGTCATATCTTGGTTGGATACCGAGCAGGACAGACATCTGTACATCACCACCGGTCAGTATACATCTACGTACGTACGGTACAACACAGGCTCTACGAGCAGATAGGGGGAGGACGAACGCTTTGTACTGCGACTGGAAACCATCGGTTTTGCACAGACACCTCCACTGGGATGCCGTGGGCTCGGTGGTGTCGTCGTCCACGATATTGTATCCGCAGCTATTGGTGCTGTCGACGAGGGAAAGGCAGTTTCCGCAGTCGCCCGAGGTGGAGGCGGGGCTGGGGAACGCGATGGCCGTGATGGCGGTAGTGAAGAGCGACAGGCTGAGGGTGATGACGGTTGAGAAACGCATTTTGAGGAGGGGAGATGGTGGTCTAATTTCTGAGGGAGGAGATTATGAGGATCACGGTGGTGAGCGAGTGAGGGGCAATAAGATTGGGAACAGGTCGTGTTTATATATCCAAGCCCTGTCAATTCCACAGCCTAAGCATCGCCAAACAGAGCTTATTTCTCTCCATCTCTCTGTTTATATCTGCTTTAATCTTAACCCTATTGTTATTGATCTCTCCTATTAATTTCCAATGTGCATGATTAGAATATGTTAATATATACTCATACCAGCGGCACAGTTACACAGATATTGCACCGCGATACTGGCACTACCAATTGCAAGGGTACCCATCAAGCCATTCTATTCAACTCCCCCCGTAGATCTTCAATCTCCGCGGTTAGAACATTTTGTTATATAATCCACCTACTAGTTGGCTACGCCGCAAGGCGGATTAAGAGTAGTTAAAAGCCATCATTGGCAGGTCAGCCATATCTAGGGCCCCTTTTTCTACATTTACTAGTTGACTGATAAATGCTATCGCGAGGGAACGTTACACAGACCAGTCGGGTTATTGTGTCGGTCCACTCGGTACAACGGAACACTGGCACTGCATGATGGGTGCATTATGCATGACGTCGGAACGAACGGCGGCGAGTTTTGGAGAGATCGTGGTGGGGCTGTTCTGGAAGAAGTACCGACCTCTGGGCAGCAGGTGCTCAAGCAGTCCATGGTCGGGTGTTTGTGTCCAAGGAGAGACAATGTCACTCTTGGCCGATATGATCTGCTTGCTTAATTAATTAACGGCTTGTGGGACCTCCTTGTATGGGTATATGTATCGTGTCTCCCAGACCTGTACGTACACTTTGGTCACAAGTATTAGCACAGCCCCTCAAAGTGTAAAGTATAGTTCTCACAGCTATTTGGAGAGAAAACACATACCCGCAGAAATATGGGAAGCTTTCTTGTAAAGAATCTGAACCCGCTGACGATAATTGAAGATCCCTCCTTATTGAAGTTCGATAAACTCTGAATCCCCTGCGGCCTGAAGTGCAGAATCCCGAGTAACGACGACTTTAAACTTGAGACCAAAATATCATTGACCAGCACTTTGTGTAGTTAGCCCTGGGGTCCTGTTTCACCGAGCAATTTTATAGCAATGCAAGGCCTGTAGCAGTGCTTCTCTTCTGCTAAGAAGATACTAGTAGAATTATAGCGTGCTTGACGGATATCGCCGAGACTACCTCAATGGGGTAATTCCAGGTATCAACGGCATTTTTCCATCTCACATGCTAACATTATCATATCTCCCGCCTTGCAAAACTTTTTCTCTTCGAATCAGAACCACCAGATCCCAGGTAGACAAAAGTGCCCAATCTGTTCAACGCCAGCACGGCCACAGAGCACTCCCCCAACCCTCTTTCCCGAAGTGCGCGTTTTGTAACATGTCCATGATGATAAACTGGTAGGACGTGGTCTAATACAAAGCACGAAGTCTTGTTGGCTCGTTAATTAATGAATAATAAAGATAGGCATCGTCTCATTACAACGGACCACGTCTGAAGAAACGCCAGGGCTAGGATTGTCCGTAGGGTTATGGTAGTATATGTGCATCAGCCCCCAGAGCAACGCACATACAATGCGCACGGGAGTGGTCTTCTCTTAGTCAAAATAATATATTTCGTAGTAGAACTCTTGTGATGAGAGTGCAAGATGCTTGAACAGTGCCCGCATAAGGTTACAATTGGTTTTGAGCTCTGTGATTCACTTTGCCAATCATTTTATAGGTCGAGTACGTTGCATGTAGTTACTACTTCAAAGGCTGGTAAAGTTATGGATCAGGGACTTTTTAGCATGTTAATTGACTGCATAGAAGTATGTAGCGATGTTACGCTTTACAGTATTTCCAGCAGCATGCATGTGGCATTTTAACTCAATACCGTATCGAATCCACCAATGGTGAATTACATCGCATTTTCCCGTACCTTAGTGGAATATCTGCGCAGTTTGGGGTAGATTTGATTAGATAGTGGTATTCTGATCTATATGAACCGCACGAGTCTCAGAAAGAGAATCCCGGGAGGAAACAATAAGAGAATGGGAGACAGAGTGGGAGACAAGGGCGAATAAGGAAAAGGCACTGCTCAAACCATCGCAACGAAACACCATCAAATTTGACGACACGGATCGAGCGGACAGAGTCATCATTAGCCGCCTCAGAACAAGCCAAATAGCCATCAACAGATACCTAAAACGAATAGGAAAGATCGAAAGCGCCGAATGCGAATGTGGCAAAGGAGAGCAGAGTGTGGCCCACATACTCACCGAATGCGATGCAACGGCTGAAACCCGCAAAACGTTCAAAGAACATAACACGGTTATCAAACTCCTCTGGAAGGTAAACGGTATTGAAGCAGCTACAGAAATTTGGAAACAATTTGCGAAATGGAGATGTGAGAGAAACGGACAAGACGAGAATGAAGAAGAGGAGAGAAGGGAACTAGGGTACGGGTGGGGAACACTGAATGACACGGGAAACAAGGAATAGGAAAAAGAGAGGGCTCTGGGACGTTCATTTCCTATGTCAGAAATACGTGAGAGCAGGCGGAGGAGAAGGGGCAGTTCAGGGGTATTGCCATAACTGTAAAGTTGCATGCAATTAATGAATTAAACGAAAAAAAAAAAAAATGCATGAGTCTCGAATTAAGTTAAGGGGAAGGTTTTCCGATCATAAGAAATCACTCGCCAATAAAAATCTTGAAAGTCGGCCTTACGCATATCAGGGTCTCCGGATCACGAGAGCTAAAATCAGTATCTGGGACTTATAGTGTTTTCTATGAACAACACTCATGTCTCTCCGGCCATCAGTTATCTCTCGAAATAGGGCGCTCGGCACGTTTCATAGTTCTGGAAGATTCTCATTATTTCCTTATGATATTTGTCATCGACGTATGACTCACTTTACTATTACTCATTCTATTACCCATACGTCTATGACTCATTGTATTTCTTTTGTACTACCTTTCATTAGTATAAATACGGAGCATTCACCCCTTTAGCTAGCACTATCAATACGATCAATTACTTTACTTCTCCTACATACTTTCTCTAGGTTATGAGTCCGGGGACCACTCATGCTTATACACTCTTCACCATTTTTACCACAAAGTACACTTTCTCGTTTCACTTTCAATTATGTCTGAGAGGAGCATCAAAATTCCCGCACTCCCATGCAAGCTGGATGGTTTAGGCCATTACACTGTATGGAGGGACCTTGCTACCTTCATGTTAAAAGTTCACGATTTGCGGAACTTGGTCAATGGTTCGAGCAAGCACCCCGTGTTGACAACCACCACCACTACTGTACCTACCACAGTACCTCCAGCAACAGGAAGCGTAGCAGAGGCCGAAGAAGACGAAGAAGAAACCTCCGACAACGCCGAAGAAATCAGCAACTGGGACAAAAAAGACAACCTTGTAGTTGTATTCCTCCAATCAAACATTGAATTCGAAGTTATTCTCACGCTGACACCGGCCGACACCACTCACCATCTCTGGATTCAACTTGAGGACAGATTCGATCGCAAAACCGTCGCCTCCCTCCACTCGCTCCTCGCGAATGTTGTCACCCTGCATTATACACCCGACAAGGGTATCAAGGAACATTTAACCCAGTTCAACACTCTTTGGTCATCTCTCCTCACTAGAACTAGTAACTCTACCGACAAGACCAAGGACACACTCGGTTACCACCTTCACCAACTCGCAACTGTCCCAGAAGCGAAGACATCCTTCCTACTTCTCTCACTCCGGCACGAATCCCTCGAATCAGTCGTGGACAACCTGCAAACCAAGCCCAACATCACCTTCGATGACGTTTATGAAAAGCTGTTGGATCTGTACCAATGGTGCAACAACGATGGACAGGCGGCTGGAGAAGCCTACACAATCAGTCGCGGAAACCCAGGATACTGAAACAGAGTCAGGAAGCCACGTAACAATTGAAAAGGAAATCGGGAAGTCATATGCACCTGGTGCACCAAGAATGGAGAATATGCAAAAGGCCACATGCACAAAAACTGCTGGAAACTTAAAGCTTTCAGAGATAAGGAGAAGTCCGCTGTATCTGGCAACCTCAACGTCACATCTGGTACTGCATTACATACAAAACTAGATCTCTCTTGTATCCCCGATCTTTCTGGCCTTCCCGAACTCGAAGAAACCGATGTATTCACAATGCCGGTTGACTTCAACCTCACCAACTTCTCAGATGACACCTCGGATATTAATATGAAAGACTACTTTGACTTCATCACAGGACCTTCTACTTCCGACAATAAGCCATGGATCTTCGACCCTGGTGCAACCAACCACATGATCGGAACACTGGTTACCGACCCCACTCCCCACACTGGAACAGTTACTGTTGGAGGAGGTCGCAAACTACAGATAACCGGAATTGGCAACGTCACCATCAATGAATCACATGACCTGATCACTCTGCAGAACGTATTCTTGATCCCCGAACTTGGCAACACCAACCTAATGTCTTGGTCTTGCATGGTCAAAAAGGGATTCACAACAACTGGGACGGAAGACGGCTTTACCATCTACAAACCGAACAGCAAGGAAATCATCAGGATCACTAACGCAAACAGTACTGGTCTCTACATTTTTGAAACCAAGGAACCCTGTGCAAACCTTTCCAAAACTACCAGTTTCTACGACTGGTACCAAAGGCTCGGACATCTCCCCGCTTCCTCTCTCTCATGGCTTCACACCATGGTTGCCGACCTCAAGTCTCTCCCCACATCTGGTGACATGGAAACATGCAATACGTGTGAACTCGCAAAATCAACCAAGTCTCACCTCGCTCCCCTCACCGAACCACAATCCAAACAACCACTGGAAGTAATAGACTCAAATCTGAGCGGCAAGTTCTCGACTCCTTCTCTGGATGATTTCAGTTACTATATCACTTTCATCGACGATTTCTCTAGGTACGCTCACCTCTACTTCCTTAAAAACAAGTCAGATGCAGCAGCTGCCACAGAACGGTATATCGCATACATGGAAAATCAATTGGATAAAACAGTTAAACGGTTTCGTAGCGACAATGGTGGCGAGTATATCTCTAATGACCTCCAACAATTTTTCGTCTCCAAAGGCATAAAGCATGAATTCACTATACCTTACTCTCACGAGTCAAACGGAACAGCAGAATGCTTCAACAGGACTATCACAACAATGGCAAGATCCGCCCTGCTCGACCACAATCTCCCAAAGAATCTATGGGCAGAAGCGATCAACACTATGGTACATATCAAAAACAATCTCCTGCGTAAATCACTCCCGAATAAAACACCATACAAAGCACTCACCGGAAAGAAACCCTTCATTGGGCACCTCCGACCCTCGGTGAAACTATGTTCATACACATACTTGTCGAAGCACGACCATCAGGAACAAAACTGGATGCAAGGGCTATAACGGGACAATTCTGCGGATACGGAGACTCTGAAAAAATCTGTCGCATCTAGATACCATCACAAAGGAAAGTAGTTCTCTCTCGTTATTTTAGGTTTCAAGGTACATCCATAGGGGAAGAAATTGAATTCAAAACAAAAACCGATATACCCTCCAAACCAAAACTAATCGAGATCAAACAAGAACCACCCTCACATCCGTCAACACCCAAACAATACAGAACATACGACGACGACCCAAGTGACGACGACATGATAAACCAACAGAAAATGCGTGAACCCATGGAACATTTCTCTGACAATGATTCGGAATACCACGACAGTATAGTGGGGGCTGGCTATACGAGGCCCGCCACTGAACGTACCCCGTATGATGATGATGAAACAGATACTGATCAACCGAGATGTAACCCAATACGGGAACGGAAAGCTTCAGTCAGATACGGACACAACATTTAGCATGACACTACCCTAACAGAACCAATAAACTATCACTAAGCGATCAACAGTCCTGACTCCGAAAAATGGCAGATTGCTATGAAAGTTGAACTCGACTCACTCGCAAGGAATAACACATGGAATCTGGTCAACACACCGGATCACCGCAAATTGGTCGACTGCAAATGGATATACAAAATCAAACTCGGGCCCGATGGCAATGTAACGGGGATCTATGGGCGTGGGGACTATAGTGGCAAGGAATACAACCGAGGCGAGGATGTAGCGAGAAGTATTCTTGGCTATGGACTATGGGGTGGCTCTACTTGGTATGACAAACCAATTGAACCCTATGACGAGACGTAGAACAAACGTAGTATTCGTGGAGTAGATACAAAGGTTCCGTGAAGAGAAAAGGAAAGGAAGAGAAATATGAAAAGGCACGAGGCAATGCTCCCTTATATATCCAGCCCCAAGTCCAGTGATGACTAATACTCCACGTAACGGAAACCGAAAGAACACAATAGAATCCCTATTACAAATCATAGTTCAACTGCGCAATACTTTCCCTTCACGATCCAATCCGTCACCCTAGCCAGAATGTAATATTGCCGTTACAGGCAACCCCATACAGTACAAAGCCCGGCTAGTCGCAAAAGATTTCTCACAGGTCCCTGGTCAAGATTTCGATCAAACCTATGCCCCCGTCACCCGATACGAATCCATCAGACTACTCCCCGCATGCTGCCTTCAAACCAGTGGCCAATGCGATCAAATGGACGTCACAAGTGCATTTCTATACGGCTAACTCAAGGAAGAAATCTACATGAAATCTCCTCCAGGCTATCCCACTCCCGGCAAAACATGCAAACTAATCAAATGCATCTATGGCTTCAAACAATCATCAAGGGAATGGTATGCCCGCCTATCAAAAGCGTTAATTAAAATAGGATTCATAAAAGCAGACTTCGACCCTTGTGTCTTCATACACAAAATAGGTGAAGTTGTCATCGCAATCTATGTGGACGATATTCTCATCTTCTAGTGGTCCACTGAACGCAAAAACTTCGTCAGTATTCTCCTCCACTCTGAATTCGAAATGACGGAAACTGGCATAGCCAACTGGGCACTCAGAATCCACCTGATTCATACTAAGACTGGCATCATTCTATTACAGGAAGCCTATCTCAAGCGTGTACTTATCAAATATGGCTTCAACAAATCCAGACCTGTGGCAACACCTATCGACAATAACGTTCACCTACAAAAAGGAACGGAAGCAGAGAAAATCGATGATCCAACAATCTATCAATCGATAATCGGTTCACTCATGTATGCAGTAATCGGTACCAGGCCCGACCTAGCTTACACTGTCACCATGCTCTCACAATTTTCCTCCTGTCCCACTAAGGCTCATCTAACTGTCGTTCATCGCGTCCTTCGTTACCTCAACGGTACCCTCGATTGGTAACTCTTTTACATAAAAACGCCACCAACTGCACTTATCGGCTATAGCGACGCAAGCTACGCCTCCGACATCGATGATCGCCGCTCATTTAGAGGCAACTGCTTCATGCTAGGGGAAGCTCTCATCTCCTGGCGCTCCTACAAGCAACGATCTGTCGCCACTTCAACAACTGAAGCGGAATACATGGCCCTCTCCGACACCAGTCGACAACTGATCTGGTTAAGGAATGCAATCCATGAGCTGGAACGAAAACCGAATCTCTCTTTCATTCTTCGCGGGGACAATAATGGCTCTCTCTCTTTGGTTAAGAATCCTGTCTTTCATAAAAGGTGTAAGCATATTGACGTACATTTTTATTTTGTTCGGGAACGGTTTGAGGATGAATTATTTGAACTGGAGTATATTTCTACGAATGAGAATGTGGCAGATTTACTTACAAAGGGATTGGATAAAGGCAAACATGTTTTATTTTCTTCTACTATTCACTGTGGCTCACGAGGGGAAGTCTTGAAATAGGGCGCTCGGAACGTTTCATAGTTCTGGAAGATTCTCATTATTTCCTTATGATATTTGTCATCGACGTATGACTCACTTTCCTATTAGTCATTCTATTACTCATACGTCTATGACTCATTGTATTTCTTTTGTACTACCTTTCATTAGTATAAATACGGGGCATTCCCCCCTTTAGCTAGCACTATCAACACGATCAATTACTTTACTTCTTCTACATACTTTCTCTATTATCAAGTCCTTATATAATTCAGTATCGACAAGGAGGTTGAATTACCAAACGGACCGGGAAAAATTGAACCGCATATGAACAATCAACATGTTTTTCTGCGCCGTAGGATCATTCACTTTGGTATCCACCCGTTACTGTGAATTACTGCATTCAATGATATTTCTTTTGTCGCCCTTATTTCCCGCCGATCGACTTTCGACACAAAACAGGCCGTTTTCACCCCTAAAGCACAAAGGCCATGCGGAATGGTTCGGCTCGTTCTCTAACAATGTGGCCAATAGGAATTACATGTATCGCGCTTTAAAATTTATATAGTGATCGATCTTTTGATAACCTAGCTAGTCTCTAGGAGCTGTGGAAGTGTGTACCTAGAATAATTCAGTAAAGTCGTCGGGAAAGTCGTTTCTGGGGTCCCAATTCTCGCTGGAAAATGTCAATATTTTGGTGGAGGGGAAAGTCATTTTAAGGAAAACTCGGACGAGTTTACAGACCACTTTACAGACGACTTTACTGATGCCTTTACTGGTCACGCTTCTGTCACAAATTTTGGGCGCATACAGAGGCGGGGATAAGTTTTGGCCACCGGTGATCCTTCACATGATTGACTAAGGCCATCGCCAATGAAACGATTCATCAAAGAGCATCCTACTATTGTACCTGAAGCATCAAGCAAGAATTGCCTGCATGTATATGCCAAACAATGGATCCGCCAAAATGAAATTGTATTCCCCAACTTTTACAAGCCCATTGATGCCAGATACCATTTGATGACCCCATCGAAATATTTTGTTTGAGTACTCAACTATTTCGAGATCTAGAGCTAGAGGGGGGGCTTCATTCGAAAACGGGAAATACCGGAAGCCGTCGTTTTTTTTTTTTGGTAAAGTCGTCAGTAAAGTCGTATTTAACATGCCTTTAATAGGTAAATGCATCAGTAAAGGTGTCGGTAAAGTGTCGGTAATGGGACAGGAATGCCTTTAACACACAGTAGGTCGATTATTACATCAAATAATATGTACCTCGCAACCTTTTGTACGGGAAACGTCAAAATTGATGCATTTCCACGGCTACTCGAGAGTACTCTTATCTTAATTACGTTTAAACCTGACATATTTAACTTGATTTCCCGACCACTTTTCACGCGAGGCGAAAATATCAATGCCATTTAATATTTTCAAGTTACATTGTTCTGTACTTTGTAGCTATCTACAAAAAGATTGTATAAAAGGCGAGAAAAGACCTCCAAGACAAAGAAACCCTAACCCACCACCATCACCAGGATGTACACAGCTCCAACGGTAGTTTCGCTAGCCCTGTCACAATTGAAGATGAAGCGAGAAAATTAAAGACCGATGATTGAGCTACATATGTCTCGAAAAAGAACTAAAACCTAGGGGATCTGACAGACGATTCAGTGGATATTTATAGGTGTGCTGCTGAGGGCAACGGTTAGGACTACGGAGCCTAAAGGAGGTGGGGAAAGTGAATATGTACATATCTTTAAAGCAACAAGAAAACATACATCATGTACTAAGACGACTCTATTTTGGCCGCTCCCTACCGGGATAATTAGCAACCCCCCCGGGGGGGGACAAGGGTTAAAATCCAAATTCTGGTGTAGTCAACGATCAGGAGGAAAAGCTCGACTAGACATTTGATAGCAGCTACATAATCAGCTTGAGCCGATTTGTTGAGGCTCGAATTGCTCGAGTACCACTCAAGATGTTTACTGGCCTCATAGATCATTTCTTGGAATCATTCTAGATCTATATGTGAATATATTCTTCAGGGTTTAAATACAATCCAATGACCCAGGTATTACCGGCAGTAGGGTTAACAAAGGGTAGGAATATGTAGAGGGATAAGGTCCGAAAACCTCGAGCTGACACATCCATCGATCATACTGCGAAATTCTGCGTGGGAAAAAGTAAACTATGTATCTCCGAGAAATTAGAGATACTAAAGCTTCCGTAACTAACTGTAATAAATCCACTATTTACGCTAATTACCCAAATCAGTTGCAATATTAGCCGGGTTATTCAGGTTTTAGTATTCATCTGAATAACCTTGATTGTGGGTGGTATCGCCGTCAAGAAGGTACTTTGAAGGCCTAGCGTTTATGTAGTTCTTTGCCTCTGTTCTTATAAATTAGTATGCAATAAGAAATAATACTGTGTATCGCTTCAACAGTGCGGAAAAGGGTGATGAACAGAATGGATTGTACCTTTCCCACCGACCTCAGGTTCAAAACAATCTGAATAATAATCCTGCCCTGTGTTTCGGCACCTCTCCGGAGTGCAACACCCAGTAAGATATAACTGAAATAATCAGTCAATCAACGAACGGGTAAGTACTTTGAAGCTCTCAATAGAAAGCTGGTGGTATTCCTGTCACTCGATTCAACTTCCCAAATGACGGCAACGAAGAACAGTGCCTAAAAGGGCTATGGTGAACCCAAGTAGAAAATGAAGAACAGTAACTCCTGCTTCCGCACTTCCCTTTTTCTTTGGCGGCCGGAGCTCACTTTCGGGTTTTCTCACAACCGTTGCGAATGCTGCTGATTCCCTCTTGAGGCATCTTTAGCATCCACTTGGACAAGTTCTCCGGTGCATAACTTTGTAGCTTTGGGTCCTCGATATGGAGATAAATCCTTGGCCCAGTTGATATCGGGCGGGAGAGAGGAGAGCCGGAGAGAGTGCTGGCGTATGACACATGAGTTAACTGCAAACTTATAACCAACTTGGAGAAGACCACCCTACGTACACAGACCCCGTGTCTCTCCATCTGCAGATAGTTTAGAGATACCGAGGTGGATTTTGCGGCCTCATAGCTATAGGGCTATAGCTATGATAGGAGACTTGGCGTTATTCCAAGCATTTTGGTAGGACCCCCGAGCACCTATGTAGGTCTTTAATTTTACTCAGTGCTATGAAATTCGGTCTATGAGAAAGTAGACAGAGGATACATACTAGCTCGGCCTGACAAAGCTTCCCTTAGAGTCCGGACGGTCTGCATACGGTGGAGGAGGAGCTAGCAGGAGGGCGTTTTGTCATAATACTAGAGTTAATATATATCTAAGAGGAGAGCTAGCACCTGCACAATGTCTCCTTATCAAAAATCCGTCCTGTCCCTACCCTTGATCCCATAGTAGTGTAGCTGTAGCCACAAGCTCCTGGAGCTTCCGCTGAAAGAGTGTGCGTAGCTTGAGCTCGCAGGATTCTCCTCCGGCTGTACATGGGGTCAGCTGAGGAATCAACTCCAATCCTGAATAAAGATTGAAATCGAGGAATAGACCAGCTGAAGTGAGCGTCGAACATGTACACCCGCCGATGGATCGCTGTCGGCAGAAAGATGGAGGGTTGAGCTTAAGTGTTTCGGGGGTGTCGTTAACTTGCTACTGCCCTGGCCTGTAAACGGGCAAGAGACCACATATGTGTGCCGTTCCTAGCTTGTGCGTATACGTACCGTACATGTAGTCTTGCCCTTAGCACAGTCAAGGCTGCATAGCGGGGGTTAACATGAGAAAAAACCCACTAAGCGATGAGATCGATGCCATATCATGTAGCCCCACCCTAACAAGGACACAGAAACAATTCCATCTAGCTACGCGCCGTCTTTAATGACCTCTTTTCCTCCCATCCTCCAGGATCTCACGTCAATCTTCCGTTTCTTGAGTTTGATTGGATAAAGGACAGTCGAGGGGCCGGAACGGCACGAGGGACCGAGGATTCTTGTCTCGACGGTTTGAGATGCTTCTCTCCTGTGAGACCCTGGTGGCGGTGAGGGGATCCGGAGAGTTGGGATGTTTGGGTACTGGCCTTAGACTTGACTTGAATCTACAGCGCTGGACGCAGGGTATCATGAGTGTGGGTCCTCATACTTCATTGGAATGCTCGTCGACTCCGCCGTGAAATGGAAGAAATAGATGGAGGTGAAAGAAGCACAGTACTACACAGAGCACAGCTAGTTGTGTCAGCATATATACCGTTTTCAACCCTTCGGAACGCAGCACACTTCTGTTTGAGGCATATCACGGAGGACCTAGGATCGGAGATTTTAATAATTATTTGCTCAAATCATATGCAGATTCCGCAATATTGCGACACATGCATGCAGAACGGGAAAAAACCGAAAAAACGCCCTTTACTAGCTAGAACCTCCTCGAAGCATGCATGCAAAACCAAATCACCAAAGACCTGAAACGCAAACAAATCAAAAAGCACAACGGACGACGGAACAATTGTGTAGTTGTAAATGCAAACACCCGCATTTAGATTACAACTCCTGCACTTTCTCCTCACCTCCCTGCTCCCCGTCCTCCTCCCCCTCTCCTCCTCCCCCTCTTTACGCTCTCTACCCTCCTCCAGCTACGCCTCCCTCCTCCTGCCCCTCCCTCATCATGAGCACCTTCTCCTGCTGCGTCATCTCCTCCACCACACGGTGGTAGTCCTCCTCCAGCCTCATGCTCTCATCATGGTAGTTCTGCACCTCACGCTGCGAGTTGAGCACCACCGCCACCATGCGCAGGTACAGCGACGTGTCCCAGAAGCCCTTCTGCCGGGCGCCCAGCGCATCGATCTTGTCGTTGTGCTGCTCGGCGTCAGAGATGAGCACCGAGAGGCGCTGGGCCCGCGCAGAGTTTGCGCTGAAGAAGGCGTGCTGGTGGTCGCGGGCGTGGGCGCGGAGGGTGACGAGGCGCTCGGTGGGTGTTTGTGGGGTGGTTCTGTCCATGATTGTTGTGAATGTAGGAATATAATGTTGGTATAAGCAAGGTCGAGATGTATAGATCTCGGTACTGAGTGTGGGATAATATAATGGAGGACTAACCCACCAGATGACAAGAAGTCAAAGAGGGCGTTATACAGCCAGACGACGAGATTGGGTTTTTCAAGCGCACCGTCGACCATTGTATTTTTGCGTCTTCAAGCGTACCTGCATCGTGTGATGTGGGAGAGGGGGATTTCAAGAGGGCATGCAGCGTGGGACCGAGTGATTCCGTGTGACCGCGGGCACACACGCCGTAGAAACAGATACATGCTAGACGCACCGCCACCGGCTGAAAAAGACAAAGTCCTTATTCCTTCCCGCCATGTAGGAAGGGAGAGTGTGTGGTCTGTGCACCCGTCACTGTAGTGTAGTGGTGTGTCCTCAAGTCTACCCTGTTAACACAGCACCCGTCCCAGACCAGTCAGTACAGTCAGCACAGCCCAGACACGGTCTACAGCTCGATTTCCTCCCCTCTCTGGTATTATTTCTGTGCACGTGCCACACCCTGCCAGGGTTAGGGTTCTTTCCCATCTCTGACCTGCGATCTCCCTCGCCCCGCCTTGAGCGATGCTGCGATGCAGAGAGTGAGTGAATGTCTTCCCCCGCTCTCTGCCCCTCAACACCAACACCATCTCTCTATCGCTCGCCCCCCTATTGATATTCACAGACTCACATACTCCTTTTCAGACACACACAGCTGCCGAGTCTTGGAGAGCTAGCTACATACACCACCATGCTCCCCCACTCCTCCGCCTCAGCCCCCGCAGCAGCACGCCGCCCTCCCCCCTCCGCCGACCCCGGCCTTCCTCCCCCCTCGTCGACCGCCTCCTTCTGGCACAGCGAGCCCTCCTCCTTCCTCCACAACCACCGCACAACGCCCACCGTCCCCACCGATGCCGACATTGTCATCATCGGCTCCGGTCTCGCCGGCGCCACCACTGCCCGCTACCTCTACGAGTCCTCCGCCGCCCCCGCCATCGTCATGCTCGACGCGCGCCAGGCCTGCTGGGGCGCCACCGGCCGAAACGGCGGCCACTGCAAGGCCTCCCTCTACACCCTCTCGTGCCTCCCCGAGCTCGCCACAACGCTGGGCTACGACCAGCTCACAAAGCTCATGGCCTTCCAGCAGCTCAACGTCGCCCTGGTGACCGAGTACGTCCGCGCCGAGGCCGTCGACTGCGACTTCCGCCCCATGGACAGCTGCGACGCCTTCTTCACCGAGGACAACTTCCGCGCCGCCCGGGAGAGCATCGACGTGCTGCGCAAGCGCATGCCAGAGTACTCGGGCCGGCTGCGGGTCGTGACGCGCGACACGACCGAGGGCCGGCGCATCCTGGCCCAGGAGACGAGGACGCCGACGGCCGTGGGCGCGGTGCTGTCGAGCGCTGCCTGCCTCTGGCCGTACAAGCTGGTGGCGCACATGCTGGAGCGGGCGGTGCGCGAGCGCGGCATGAACCTGCAGACGTGCACGCCGGCGCTGTCGGTGGTGCGGAACACGGGGAGTGCAAGGAAGTGGACGGTCATCACGGCGCGCGGGAACATCAACACGGACAAGGTGGTGTTTGCCACAAACGCGCACACGGCACACCTTCTCCCCGCGTTCAAGGGCCACATCTATCCCGTGCGCGGACAGATGTCGGCCCTCGTGCCGCCAAAGTCAATGATCGACCGCCCGCTCACGCACTCCTACCGCCTCGTGGGAAAGGACGGAATGATGGACCAGTACCTCATCCAACGGCCCATCCAGCCCGACGGCTCCGGCGGCGAGCTCATGCTCGGCGGGGGGCGCTCCCTCGCCGCAGGCTTCGGCGAGGGCCGCATGGACGGCGCCATCGACCCCCCCGTCGCCCGCTACCTGCGCAGAGCACCAGCCGAGTTCTTTGCCGGCGAGACCGGCTTCCCGGGCGAAGCCGTCGTCGGCGGGCTCGAGAAGAGCCTCGTCAGCAAGTTCCGTCGGCTCACGATCGATGCGGTGGTGGGCAGCCAGCTGCGCTTTTGGGATGCGGCCGAGGGGATTGGGTGTGATGACGGTGAGGAGGAGGACTCGGATTCGGGGTCAGAGTATGATGATGACAACTCGGAGAGCATCACGCAGGACTCGCAGGGGAGTCGGGAGTGCGTGGCAAAGTATGAGTGGTCGGGGGTTATGGGGTTCAGTAGTGATGAGATGCCGTGGGTTGGGCGGGTGCCGGCGCTGACGGCGGAGGAGGCGCGGGCGCGCGGGTTGGAGGCACGGGAGGCGGTGATGGAGACGGAGGGGCTGTGGATGCTGGCGGGGTTCGAGGGGCATGGTGTGTTTTATATTCCCTCTCTCTATGAATTTCACTTTGATTGCTAACTATGCGTGTGTAGGGATGGCGTACTGCACAGGAGCCGCAAAGGCGCTGGTGCAGATGATGGCGGGCAAGCAGCCGTACGACTTCTTTCCCGAGTGTCTCGAGGCCTCGCGACAGCGCATGGGTCTCGCGCCGGAAGAAGACGAGGAGGAGGACGAGGAGGAGGTCGACGCCGAGGAGGAGGACGAGGTGGAGGAGGAGGTCGATATCGACGAGAGCAAGGTCGACATCAGGTGGGAGGACCTGGAGAAGGACGAGGAGAGCGAGTGGGTCGTTGTGTGATATCTGTACCATTGTTTGTCTTTTTTCTTTTTTGCTTCCACGTTTGGCCGCTTTTTTTTTAAATGGCTGGGGTTGGTTTATACTAGCGGGGGGCGTGTCACTATGGAGAAGGGCTGTATATGGCGTGGGAGCGAATGCATGGCGTGTAGTGTTCTGTAGATTTTGTGCGGTGCGGTGGTTTTTTGGTATCTACGCGTTGTAGGAGTGCATGATATTGCGAAGCTGATGCTGGAAAAATAAGGTTGTTGATATCTCTTTCTATTATAACTTGATTTCGGAATATATATCTGGATTTAGAGATACGATATGGAGAGTTGCGATTGTTGAGAGGAGATATATTTTACCAATGGAACGCTGAATATGAGCAATTAGTGGACTGAAATTAATGACAAGGAGGTGAAAGAAGATGTGAAGGATCCAGAGGTCTAACTACTTAAGATAAGTACAGGGTCGAACTCCCATGGGCCTCCTTCCTTATATCTCATCGTACCACTCCTCCGTCATCAAATAGTTAGTAATGGCGATCAAAACTTCCATTCTGTTCTCCAGATCTCTAATATCCAGTGTTCTATGACATGCAGCGCCTAAATCGATACAAACACACAGGCCTCCACCGGCTTCTGGTCGAAGTAGATCAGCTAATTAAAGAAAGGAATCCCCGGATTCATGGATCCATCTTCTCAGATATAATAACAACCTATGTATGTTTGGGGAAATGGCCAGTGCTAAGCGATAATTCTGTAGCGTTTAAACTGATGATATTGTAAACCGGATTCCCTTGACTTCATGGTTGATGATACCCTCAAGTCTTTGCAGAATCCAGCCCTATTTATACATGTTGGAACTTATGCCAAGGCCCGCTTTCTAATACTAACTGATACAACAATAATAGAGTAAGATAACACTCCCGAAGATAACCATCAGCAAGCTCGCCTATTACCCAGGGCGCAGCCCCTACGTCCTGGCGGGCATTCTGCGCCACGAGCGCCCAGCGCGTCCGGCACCGCCAGAGTACAACCCTCGCGCCAGGCTCCGCCGCAGGACCGTCCCACTCTCTGGGACCGCCAGGAGATATGGCTCACGTCCGGAGGGCACTCGCCAATGCTCTGGTCGCCTGGGCCGCCATGAGATTCCCTCCCCCTCCGGAGACGCTAGGATGGAGTGACTCCGCCCACAGCACCTAGGAACTCTTGCTTCTTTTGATTACGTCAGTAGTACACGCGAGCACTTCCCAATGCTCTCACAGTTTTCTTGAATGCTCTCACGGCACGACAAATGCTCTCACGGCACGACGAATGCTCTCACGGCACGGCGAATGCTCTCACGGCACCGCGAATGCTCTCACGGCACCGCGAATGCTCCCGCGAATGCTCCCGCGAGGGCTTCCGCGAGTGCTCCCAGAGCACTCACCAATGCTCACAGAGCTGAGGCATTCGTCATACCCACTCAAGGTGAGGCAACCCTCATTTGGGCTACTTTGGATTGATACACCGTCCTCAAAGGATAGGAAGGCCGCACCAGTCCCTCAAAAGATATCTAACGTGGGTATCCTCAACGCCGCTGTACGGTCAGTCGCGGGATACTGATACGAGCACTGTCCTGTATACTGGTGACGACTACCCAACCTTTGACGGACGTGTATGTTTCTGTCGATTCGTGAAAGGCATAATTAGCCTTGAAGTTGAGGCCATGGTACGGCTCGTCTGAAAAGCTCAATGTCCATGCATAAGCAGCAAACATGGACTGGCATTGACCTCCTGGAGCGAGCTTGCTGGATAGCCAGACTCAGATACTGAGCGGCCGAAACTTTACCTCCTTCTTCCAATCCGCATGCATAGCAGAACGACACGAATTTTGAATTAGAGAGTCCAATTGGGTCTAACGTTCCTAGAGCACTCAAGAATGCCCTCACGGCTTTACAAGTATTCAACTAAATTCATTCCACGTACGCAAGTCTATCCTAGTATTTACCAACCAATTACCAGTCTCCACCTCAAACAAATGGGCCATTCCCAATATACTCCGAATATTAACGACCCACATCCTCTTCCTCCTCCTCCTACAAACCTTCAGGAGCCCATGTGAGCTATCAGCGATACCACGATCCTTTGCCTCGAGTAGCTCCACTATACATAGTCTATGTGCTCGCCCCCCACTGTCCCGCAGCTTGAACAAAGCCTCGACACGTCCTGGTAAGCGTCCCCGAAACACTCCCCACTCCTCTGAGGACGCTACCGACACCCATACCCAATCCTTTCTTATTTTCCCTTTCCTAAAAGCCGCGTTTCCCGTACACCTGATATTGTGAACCTCGTACACCTCAGGTCTTTGGAAGATTGGTATCGGAACCTGCAAACATGTGAACATCTCCACCCGGCGCTCTAAAATGCTCTCAGAGCTTCCGGCAAAGCTTTGAGAGCATCCCGCATCCTCTGCATACTCCTTTATCAGGCGATATAACGTGGTATGGCTTATTTGCAGTCCATCCGCAATATTGAAAAGTCTTTCCGATTTCGTGGAGGGGTTGCAAAGACGCCTTAGAGGCAGTCGGCCTTCTACTATGGATCGTTCATTTGGTGTTTTTTTCCGGTCTTCGATTTTAAAAATCTCAAGTAACTCCTTCATGTTATCTCGATGGCTCCAAAGGATGTCGTCAGTGCTCTCAGGACCTCCAACAATGTCTTTCAGATTCAGCATTCGAATCTCTAACGCCAACCGCCGCCCCCCATAGTCCAGTATCTGCGTTGCAGCATCGACCTTGTTGGATGCTCCGTATGCCTCTTTTATCTGACGTACATGGGCGAGTTCGCTGATGTCGGTGGAGTACTGGGGAATGCTCCCAAAGCGCTCGACATGTTCCCGATAGTGCGTTAACACGTGCAATTTGATGAAGTTGAAGTGAGACCTTTCCCGTATCTCGCGAATCTCCTCCAAACCTCGCTGAGCGCTCTGGGAGCCTGAGGTCTTCACAGCTTTTGTCCGATCTCTCGCATCCTTAACCGTCCTCTTGTACGCCCGGAATTCTAAAAAGATATCCTTGTGCTTATGGAAATTCTCGAGATAGCTCTCCATATAATTCAGTGTGCTCGTCGTATGACTCCCATACTGCGCCATTAAGTGGAAGTCGATTAAGCCTCGTACACATTTCAATGCCTTTGCGAAGTCGCCCCTGACAGCCACCCCCGGGTTTCTCAAAGCAGCCGCGAGTGCTCCAAGAACGACCCGCCCAGATTTCTCATCTCCTTCCCTTGCCATTGGGTTGTGGCACGATATGCCTTGTTCGGTACTGCCAGTCCAGGGTAAGACGCAATCGAGGCCCAAGCCTTGTCAAATTCCTCCAATCGATTGTGCTTCTTCAAGAAAGCCTGAACCCACTCCATCATGTGCTTCAACATCCCTAGGTAAGATATTGTGCAGAATGTCCGGTTTGTTGAGATCGTATGGATTAACCCTCGGCATACCCCAGAAAGCATTGAAGAGTGTCTTTACTGATCTCGCGACAAGGTATTCCACCGGTCCCAGGTTTCCCGGGTTCTCCCTGAATAGCTTTACCCTCTCCCGGTAATCCTCGTGATCGCGCGTAGGGCTCCGGCGAGTGCTCCCAAGACTGTGGAATTCCACCTCGCATCTTGGACAAGAGCTAGTACTAATATTTTGTAAGTTTGAATGCTCAGGTTGATCAGCGATCCAACCCGACAACACCGGAAAGCATAGAGGTTCGTACCCGTCGGCGAATGCGATTAGCTCGCCTTCCTGAGAGCACTCCCGAATGCTCTGAAAGATCTCCCCAAGGGCGCGATGCAGCGCCATTTGACTCTGACGTCGTAAAGCGGAATTAGCGAGTGAGTTCTTCCCGAGCTTAGGTGGGACTGGCAGTAGCCCTAGGAGAATTAACGATGCCCGGTGGCTTGCT